>NC_134487.1:175070457-175123190 GCF_040206685.1 Ascaphus truei | reverse complement strand
CTTCAAAGGGCCCCCCTGCGAAGCGAATGCCGCAGTGTCTGTGAGAAGTGCCGGAGTTGAAAAGCCTCAGAGAGCCAAGGTGTTAGAGGGGCCAGGATACCCCTGAGTACCACATCCTGGTACACAGTATGGGGCATACACACTTTGTGGCCAAACCCCAGACTCAGGGTCACCAGGTAAGGGGCTGACTCTGGTATGCTAAGGAGTGCAGGTGTGAAGTTTACACATGCTCCGTACAAACCAGGAGGCAGCCCCAGACATTTTTACAAACTCCTAGCAGAACGGGGATTGGTGGGTTAAATGTTTCCAAGGAAGGGATTGGGCTTGCATATTAGGGATAGGACTGTAAACTCTGTAACCATGCCTGCCGATCTATCCCCAGTGTGATTCATGACTTATCCAAACTTTGCTCAAGATTCCATTCAAGTTCAGCGGTAGCGGTTTCAGTACGCAAGGGGTTAACAACATCGTAACAACGGATTTACCCCTACTTCAGGAATTTGGTAGCTCTGGTGACTCCCGAACGAATTCCAACGTATAAAATGAACTTTTTTCATTTGGCAGAAATATTAGGTTGGCAACTTGCAACCTAGCCAAAAGGACTTTAAACCAGAGACTTTATTTCTTCAGCTTTCTTGCAAAGGACAATTTATTTTGTTTCCCCATCCCAGTAAGTGATTATTAAGTGTATTCTGAGGTTGTCGTGTGTTTGTGTATTAAGGAAATAAATGACAATTTATTTTGCCCGCCTTGTTGTGTTCAATCGAGAATCCCAAAAATATAAAAGTGTTAATAAGTACTGGTGCACTGTGACAGTGAGTCTACTGGGGTCTGCCTTTTTGGAATTGACATGCAGTAAGAGGCTGAATCAGTCACTCTACCTGCGCACCTCTCACAGGCGATCGTGGGGTTTTTATTTAATCTTAAACATTACAGTAATGTAGTAGGGGATTCTCCGGCGCTGAACTGCATTGATTTTAGGTTCGGGGACCACTACTTCCTGAGATACAGGCCCCGTTATGGGTGCCGGCTTCTTCTATGCATTGAAATGTCCTGAACACGTGACGCGAGACATTTTCATGCATAGGAGATACTGGCACCCCATAATGGGCCCTGTATCTCGGGAAGTAGGGGGTTCCCAGACCTGAAACATACGCGGTTCAGCGCCGGAAACCCCCTGTTACATTGCTGTAATGTTTAAAATTAAATATCTAGTAAGCAACAGTACACCACCCACCCCGTACCCACACATACTGTAAAATCAATATTTATTTTTATTAACACCGGATTAATACCACATGCTGGTGGGGGTCCCGGGTGGTCCCCACGGGTGTCCGCTGGCCCCGCAGTGCACCCCGGGGTTACCGACGGGTATCTGGAGGACTCCGGGTGGTCCCCGCTAGGCTCCATGGCCTGCGGGTTCCCACAGCTGTGGGGCCCCCGATTCTTCCCCGCAGGTGTCCCCCGTGGGCATCCTCGAGTAGTCCCCACTGGCCTGCAGTACCATTCCTGTATTTAAAAAAAATAAACATGGTCTACATTTCAATAAATACACCCCACCCAACCCCCCTCCCCCCTAACACATACAGTACAGTAATGGGCAAAATAACTATTATCCAGATATGGATAATAGATTATTTGCCCATTATTAAACACAACATTAGCCATGCAGCATAAATAAAGTAAATAAAAACAGTTCTACTTACCCCATGCAATATGAAGGGCGTCCTCCATTGTGTAAGGAGGCAGGGCTCTCACAACCCCTCCTTTACTCTTCCAGGACCATCTCCTCTACCCCTTGTCCCTCCCAGTGGTATCCCCGCCGCAGGCATGTTCCATGTCAGCCGACGGTGAAACAAACGCGGCCGCCATGTTTGCCGGGACGCGAGCGGGACGGCCTTACACGGCGCACGCTCCTGGCTATAATTTATTCACTGCACTTCCAGCTTGGTCACACCCCCGGCACCCCTGCCTCACAGCTGATGCCGCTCTGGGATTACAGCGCGCACCTATCAACTTGCGCTCCACGGCATATCTTTACTCTACCTACCTCTGTGATTGGCTCTCCCACCTTTATTACCCCAGTTCCTCCCTGGAATCATTGTTCTGCATAGCCTTTGCTAACCTAGTGTGGATTTCCTTGTGCTTGCTTTGTATTTCTCAGGTTTTGACTCGCCTTGGCTTACTACCCCTCCTCTGGCTCTGAACCCCGGCTTGCTCCTGACTACGTTGACTCTCTCTCATCCCTCGATCTCGACTTGGACTTTGACCTTCCGGACCTCTCTCACCCCGACCCTCGGCCACAGCATCTACCATGGTACCTCTATTCCAGATCCGGCAAGTATCTGTTTCTACAGCTATACCCCCTTGCCCGACATCACCTTTACCACACTCCGGACACGCTGCCTCTGCTGCGGGTGCATGTTTATATACGTCCCACCTCAGTACAGGGACAGGTCTGCTCTGCGGGCAGCACTTCCGTGACACGTTGCCAGAAAGCATACAAAGCAAAATACATTCTAATGGTCCCTAGCCCCTTAATCACCTTGGCGGTTAATAACCTCTATAGTAATTAAGGGGTTATCCCACCCTGCCCAGCTACCCACCTGGGAGTCCTAACCACCCACCCTGGACCCACTATACCCACCCTGTACCCTTTGATTGTTATAGTACTACATCATACCCATATAATATGGGCATGATAAGCTACTGTACTATAGCAGTCAATGGTCACTCTAATACAAAAGCCTGACTAAACAAAATACACAATAATAAAACCTACAGTATACAACAAGCACCAAAACCCCCAAACTTTAAAATTAAAAGCAATAGTCAATCTATCAAAGAAATAAAGCCACTAGCCAACCAATCAAAAAAATAAAACCATAAGCCAATCAATTAAATAAATAAATCCACCCGCCAAACACATCAATTAATTATTACATCCACTTGGCCACACATAAATTAAACCATTTTTACGTATGTGTTATCCTTTTATTTTAAGAAACTATTCTGCATTTATTGTAACTGTATGTATTTGTAATAATCTGTTTCTATAACCTATTTAACCTAAGCACTGTAATATATATATATATATATATATATAAAATATATATCACCACAATATGTCTTAGAAAGGTCTGCAATCCTGCCTTTCGCCATTATCACCTAGCATACAGTGCTTCCACTGCAGCAAGGGATTCTGGGAAATGATATGCAAATGATCACCCAGTGCCATCTTTTGCCTTACGTCCATTATTACATGGAACCTTAAGCCAATGCTCTCTGTTTTAAACACAGCTTTTAAACACAACCTGGGATCAGATTCAAAGCCAGTAAACCCACTCACATTCGACCCTTTTGGGTCTAATCAGTGTGAGTTTGGTTGTACTGTGGAGGATAAATCAAGTCCAATGTAGAGAAGCTGGTCTCATCAGTGCAGGCAGACGATCACAGAGATGTCTCACATTCACATCAATGATGTAACATCCGTTGTGGTATCCAAAGCGCAGCCGCTGCTACCAGGGGTTAAAAACATGAAATATAAATCACTAATAAAAAGGGAGAAAGTGGTAAAGATGCAGCGGCCGTTATTCGAAAATGTCACAGAGCCGTATTCTACGTGGCACACCTGTGATACCACAGTTGACTTGGTTTGAATTTTATGGATTCTGATTTCTTTGGGTGCAATTCTTTGTGTATCCGTGACAGAAATGGATGAATTGTAATGTGTATAGTAATGTGCTACTGTGTCAATTTGCAGGTGTTTATAAACCAGAACACTAAAATGCCAATTTCTGGCCGCTGCATCTATAAGTATCAAAACTCCCCCAATAACAAGAAATCCCCAAGTTTTATGAGGATAAATGAGACACTGATCAGAAAAGGCCATAATAATGACGTTATTATTAACTCGCAGCAGCCAATAGTTTAGAGAAACATGACAAAACCTACAGTAGGTATTTGTTCAGCCCCTTAGGTATCATAGTTCCTAACTGGACAATCCACCTGGTTTCTCTCTGTAGAAGGGCCTTTTCCAGATCCCCTCCTCTATGAGATCCCCAATGAGATTTTATCTATTGTAAGGGCCACCAATAGACTAGGCTTCGAGTAATATTTTGCAAAAAGTGCCTGGCAACAGAAGTGATCTTTTTAAAGGCATCCATGTCCTTTTACACATTGCGGATATTCCGGCTAAGTTCTAGTACTCTAAACCGCACCTCCCTAGTATTCATCCAAATCAACTTACAGGGGCAGTTGAGGTAGTAAATAACTCCCTTGGTTTTGCAGTTCAAAACGGAATAGATTTTATAATTACGATTTCCTGAACTGTCCAAAAATAGATCGGTTTGATTCATATATTGGCAAGCTGAGCAGTTGTTACACCTGAAAAAAACTTTTTTAGCAAAAGATGTCATGAAATGAGGATTAACATGTGGAGTATAATGGCTTTGACAAGTTTGTCATGGAGATTGGGTGACCACCTACTCAAAGCCATCCGAGATCCCAAAACCTGCCTTAGTTCTGGATCCGTCAATAATATCCTCCAATGTTTTTGAAGGATACCTTGAAGTTTTAACCATTGGTGGCTATAAGTATCCACAAATCCAATCTTCTGATCGTTTTCCTTCTTCCAAACCTTCTGTATAAGAAGTGTATCTCTCTTACATTTGAGACTTTGTAAGAATCCCTTAGCTACACTAAATTTACTGTAGCCCCTATTGTAAAATCTGTCTTTCATCTCTACGGCCCTTAGATAAAATACTTAATTAGTTGAACAATTTCATTTAATCCTCATGAACTCAATAGTTGGTATACCCGAGATCTGATATTTTGGGTAAGAACTATCTACATGAAGTATAGCATTAGTAGAGGTGTCTTTGCGGAAAATATCAGTAACAATATGTCCAGATTTACCAATGCCAATTTTGAGGTCTAGAAAATCGACGGAGTTTCGGCTCCATTTGAAAGTCAGCCTGATGTTAAGGTTATTGTGGTTCAGGACATCGATGAAACCCTGCAACCCTGCGGCAGAGCCCTGCCACTGTATGACATGTGACATCAGAATTTCTCTCTGCAAAGACATCACGTTCCCACCAACCTACTGTAAGAAGAGGTTCACATAAGAGGGTACACAAGTCACCCCCATTGCAGTACCTCTTCTCTGGAGGTTGAATTGATTTTTAAAAACTAAATAGTTGTATGAGAGTCAGTAAAAGGTCAGTAGCATATCTGTAAGACTATATGACAAATTCTGCATTGAAAGAAAGTATTTTGTGGCCCTTGGACCATGATCATGATGGATGCTTATGTAGAGGGACTCAACTTTGCATTTAGCAATGATTGTGTTAGTATCAACTATAATTGAGTCCACTCTAGACAAGACATCCATTGTATCTCTAAGGTACGAGGGCAACGTTTCAACACAGTGCCCAAGAAAAATATCCAGAAATTTACAGATTGAGTAACAAAGACCTCCCATTCGTGAAACAGTAGGTTATCCTGGAGAATGAGCAAGGTCCTTGTGAACTTTGGGAAGTAAATAAAATGTGGGAATAACTGGCCATTTGGAAGTAAGACCACCTCTAATGCGTTCTGTAATGATACCCTCAAGACTTGTTGATGATAAAATACCATCTATTTCTTTTTTAAATTTCAAAGTGGGATCACATGTAAGAACTTGATAGCCTAAAGGGTCTCTTAATTGTTTGAAGACCTCTTTTTCATACATTAATTTTGGCCAGATAACCACATTACCTCACTTGTCTGCAGGTTTTATTTCCACTGTGGTCATCTTTCGAAGGTCCGATAATGCTGCCCATTCTGTCTTAGTCAAATTACCATGTCCTTACCCTTTCTTCCATTTATTAGTGTCATATATATAATTCATATGTTTTTATTATGTTTTTGTTCTTTTTGTTTTGTATTTACATGGGGAGAAGGCTTATGTTGTTCACACAAATGTTCCAGCCCTGTTACACTGCTGGCCCAACGTCTGGAAACACTACTGTTTCACCATACCAACTGAGTGCTCACCATTGAGACTTCTTATTGTCCTTTCTTGTGCTATTTGTACTTTTGTCTCAGAGCACCAACCGCTTTCTCTATTTTAGAGTCCCTTGAACAGGAGAAAAGTGAGTTAGCTAGTTTTGCGGTGTGTATTAACCCTGGTTGCATATATGTCACATGCTCACAAGTGTGCTCTTCGTGACAGGTGGTATAATGGGACAGATTGAGGGGAGATATTACTCATTTGAAGGACCTTTGCGGAAGGTGAAAGGTAGCTGTGTATTAACCCATGTCCTGTATGCAGGTCACATGCTCACAGGTGTGCCGTACGTGACAATATCCCATCACAGCCTTAAAATTACTATGCATCCATTCTTTACTTAATCAAGAGCCAGATGACAATCTTGTAACTACAAAATGAAATGTCATGGTCAGACTTTTCCAACAAGGGCTAACGTAGAGTGATTTCAGTGTCCCAATCTTCTTTCCTTTCTTAAATGTGTACTGTACAGATGTACTGTACTGTAGCATGTTTTACCATTCGTGTGGCCATGGGTTGCACCGGAAAACCAAGGTGCAGTGGGAGGTGGCTGCCATAATGACGCTGCAGGGAGTCCATTTTTCTCAATGGAACCTCCCACAGTGGTAATCCTTCTGGGTCGCATTTGGCGGGGTCATGAAACACGCACACTCGCAGCCACGCGAAGGTAAGTCTGGCTTCATCTGCACTTGCAGTCTAACACATATTTTAAGTATGCTGCTTCCTTCATTACACATATTGGCTGTCTTAGGTTTGCATAACCCACTGTAAGACATGCTTGCAGTATAACTTCAGCACTGTTAGTTCCGTGGTGGGTTTATTTGCATCAAATATCTTGCATTGCAAACAGCACACAGGTGCCAGGTGCCACATTTAGCATACATTTATTTGGATGAGCCTTGGATTTTTCCCAAATGGCATTTCAGTGTTTCTGACACTGAACAGGATGGGTTATGTGAATTTCACAGAACAAGAGCCGACTGGATGGCTGGTATTTTGCACTTGATTGATTTAATATTGGATTCTGTTTTTCTCCCTTGGCCTCAGGTGATGAAACTCACCGGCAGAGTCCATGCGACAAGCTTATATTTCCGTACTGTAGCATGTAACAATTTCCATCTAGGCAATAATCCATCAGCGAACAGGGAGGAGGACAAAATGTTCTTGATATTAGTGTTGAAAGCTTAAGGGGACTTTTCTGTAAACTGACATATCTTGACTTGAAATTTTAAATCCCCAGTTGATATGGGTAGAGAGCCAATTAACATTGTTTGTTGTGACTCTGAACAGTAACTGAGTTATGTAGACTAACCTTTCATCTCGTCTCATGTGCAATTTACAGCCGCCATAGCCTTGACCCTTGTACTGCCAGAGGGATTAGCAATGTATTGCTTTGCTGGCAGGGAAAGGGTTATTCATTTTCCCATTACAAAAACGCAATTGTTAAGTCTCTACCTAATGGTGAGACGTAGGATAACTACACAGTGAACATCCATTCCGAGTTCACTGTAATTATGTGACTTCTGTGTAGAGTGAATAAGGGAGTTAAAGCAGAAAACACATTTTTTTTTTTGGCCTACTAGGTGGGATTGCCCATTTCATCTCAAAAACATTTTTTTTTCTGAATTTGATACATAGCCCCATTCACAGCTAACATGGCTATTTATTCTTATCTTAGGGGTCATAAATATTAGGTCATGAGGCAAAGCAGTTGCTTGAAGTGGTCACATTGAAGTTGACATATCGTGCAGGGAAATTCTCCCTCTTAGGCTGTCAATGCAGATCTGCTAACAAATATATCAAAAGCAAATTGTTTTCCAGCTCCTAGGGCAGGCACCTAGCTGAGCCCTTAATGATTATATCTTGCAGCAAATTAAACACTTGAGGAGTTGTTAACACACTCTGTTTCCTCAGCATACTTGATGGAAACGTTTAAAGAACAGCGAGTTAACCTTTCAGCTGCAAGAGTGACTTTAAAGTCCAATTACCCCTGAATTTAAAATTGACTCTAAAATATTCAGGCAGTCCCTCAAGCTACAGTTGCCACATTGCCCAGAGTTAAGAGGTGAGCTTCAACTACAACAGTTTTTTGTACTATTTAAATGCCCAGACTAGTTCTTCATAAGGGTGGGCAAATTTATTGCTGTTTTGGTTGTAAACATTTTTTTTTTAATTGATGAAACAAAACAAAAAAAAATCGAAATAATTTGCCAAATGTTGGTCCAATTCTTTAATACCGTTGATGTTTTAACAGAAAATGTTGTTTCTTTTTGAAAAGTTGATTAATTTAAAACAAAAACAGGAAAAAAAAAGGAAAACAGCAAACAGAAAAAACAAATTGGAGGATGAACATTTTACATTTTGGCTTGGATTCCAAAATGTATTCCAAAGTTAAAATCTGAATTTGAATCGAAATTTTGGATTTCAAACCCTTGAACGTGCTTATCCTCAGTTCTTAAGGCAATTATCCATAGTGAAAGTCCAGTCCCCCTTAGGACTAAAGTAAATTAATGTCAGTGATATGATTAATGGGTTAAAAAAAATAATTCCTGAATATATTTTTATTTTATTTTATTTTTTTAATCTTTGTCTGGTATCCAGATACATTAGAGAGATCCTTATCCATATGTCTCATAAGATTATCCTTTCCAGAAGGCCTATTTCTTATCCCCCATACTTATTGCTTTGTCTCTGAAAGTAATAATGTCATACTCACTGTGACAGGATGAAGTCAGGTACTAATAATTATGCCTGGGAAATATACATCTGAGTCCATTAACCAGCACTCAGAAGGTTAACCCAGTAAGAATACTTG
Organism: Ascaphus truei; assembly: GCF_040206685.1. Lineage (NCBI taxonomy): Eukaryota > Metazoa > Chordata > Amphibia > Anura > Ascaphidae > Ascaphus > Ascaphus truei. The sequence goes on along the minus strand of NC_134487.1, from coordinate 175,114,326 downwards.
GTCAACCAGGAAGTAAGCCGAGACCACGGACAACCAGCTTGATAAGGAGGCAACTGCTAGTAGGTGGCTGACTCAGACTACAGAGCTGTCCTCTGCAAGTTCCTATCCAGAAGGGTTTCCTAAACTCTCTAGGGACAGAGATTCCCAAACATAATACAGTAAGGACTTTAATATTGTTCCATAACTATTGTGGTATATGTTTAGGGGTTGGGAACTGCACAAAGCCAGCCAGCGCAATCGATAGGGAGATCTTGCTAAACATTCCAGGCCCTATGGGGAGTAGGCGTTCTTTTTATGAGTTTTGTTTTGCCATAAAGGGATAGTGTGCCCAAATGTTTATTTGTTTTGTGGAGAAATAAAAACTCTCAACATTTCGTTTACCCTGAAATTGTACTAGTGGACTATGGTCTGACCTTGCCTACAGGCCGTCCTGCCACAGGTGGTGTCAGAAGTGGGATCAGACTACCCCTGTATCCAAAGGGCTACACAAATTAAAAAGGAAAAAAAATAGAGGAAATTCTCAGTTCCTACGAGATGAGATGCAGATTTGGCAAGCTGAGTTACAAGCCCAGCAAGATGAGATGCAAGATGAGATGCAGGTTCAGCAAATAGAAAAGCTCTCCAAATGCTGGCTCCAGGTCCAGCCTCAGTCAGACCAGAGATTCCAAATAACCCACTGGTGATGCTGCCTAAAATGAAGCCAACCGAAGACCATGAGGCATTTCTCGTCACTTTTGAAAGTGTTGCCACGTCTCACGGCTGGACAGTTGATCACTGGGTAACGACTCTGGCTCTACTCCTCATAGCAGAAGCTCAGGCAGCAGATGAGGCCATGGACTATCAGCAACTAAAGGCTGCTATTCTGGATCGCCTAGGCCTCACCCCAGAGACCTACCAACCAACAGTGGTTCTGGGCGGTCATAGCCCACCGCTTAGTAGACTTATGTACCAGGTTATTACAACCAGAGAAGCATACCAAGGCAGAGATCCTTGAACAGTTTGTGCTTGAGCAGTTCATACAAATACTGACCCCCTCCTGGATAAAAAGGCATGCTGTAACTTCCTTAGATTCAGTGGTCTGCTTGGTGGAAAACTTTCTTGGGGACGACAGTTAAGAATGTAGCAGGGATCGACCCGTGCAAAAACCAGTTGCTTCTGGTGATGCCAGAGGCATGAGAGCAGACAATCAAGGGGTCTACCAACCTCCAGCTCGGGATGTCAAGTCAACCTGATCGAAAGACCCTTTCCCATCTCATAGGGATCCTGGTACAAACTCTCGCAGAGACGCCCGTCCTAAATCTGAGGCCATTGGCTCACCAAAGGGAGGATGTAACTCACAGTATCCCCCGAGACCCATGTCAACCGTCACCCATCTGGTGGAGAGGATTCCACCACCAAACAGAAGGGAGGATCCCTTCCCACAGCGGAGAGGTCAGAACGCCGATCCCCGTCAAGAGGTCCGGCTAACGCCCAAGTTTGCTGACTTAGGAGAGGATGAGATGGACTGTTCCTATGGCAGAACCACTGCCACGGCTTGTCTCCACGGGGACCATGATCCGTAGTTGGTCCCTGCATCGGTAGAGGGGAAAACAGTAAAAGCCCTGGTGGACTCGGGATCTGGAAAAACCCTGATTCTAGAGGGCCTAATTCCAAACAACAGGCTATCCTATGACTCTCCATGGAATATCTAATGTATTCATGGGGATACAAGAAATACCCGACGGTGAACATTCTCCTCCGCATCAATGATCGAGAGGCAAGACTACTAGTAGGAGTTGGTCCTTGGCTACCTGCCCCTGTTCTACTTGGCCAAGACTGGCCCTACCTTGGAACATTGTTGGCCCCTACTCATGCGCAGCCTACTTTTCCGGTTCCGGAGAAGCCCAGGGACTTGTTCCCCCTTTCCCAAGAGATTTTTCCCCATAGACAGCACGTCCTAAAGATGTGTAAACAGAAACGTGTGGAAAATGGGGACTGGTTAAGGAAGGCTGGGACTCTAGGTAACCTTAGTCAGCCCAAGAGACTGCAAGTCATGGCAGGAAATGACCAGGATTGGGAACAGACAGATATAGGAATTTTGCCAGACCTTGTTCTTCCTGACTTCCGTCAGAGGCAGAGGGAAGACAAAGCTCTGGCTAGACAATATGAGAAGGTGGAACGGGTATGTATGTATGTATGTCTTTATTTATATAGCGCCATTAGTGTACATAGTGCTTCACATTAGGGTCAATGTTAACATAGTGAATGATCAAGGTGTAAGGGTGTTTCCACATTTCAAACTCCGGGCGCTGCGCCACTGACGTCATCGGTGGGCGCGCGACCTCATGAACAACACACCATCGAGTGGACACAAGCTGCGGACGGCATTCTTGAGCGGCATGTTTGCCCTCGCAAAATGTGAGTGTAACATCGCTGCTTTTTAACATTGTTAAATAAAATTTGCGGAGTACACTAGGCTGTCTTTCAATTTTCTCCAACCACGGCTGTTGCGGTGTATGCTGCTCCTGGGACGACGCAGACCGAGTTGAAGGGAGCCACCTTAGGAACCACGAGGGGTCCGTGGAGATCAAGGTGGAGGAAGAGAGCCAAAGAACAGATCCTCTCCCCCGAATGAACAAGAAAATATCCTGTAAGTAGGGATTTTCCTCTTCAGGTTGGGGCAATTGAGTCTGTATACTGCGCAATGGTGTGTTTTCTTTATCTGTTATTGCAGACAACACAAGGGAACTACGCCTAGAGGAAAATCCACCTCACATTGTTGATGAAACATTCTACTACCAGGACTGACTTTTCAACCAGGACTGTCTTTTGATATGGTACTGTAATCATCATCACCACACTTTGAGCCGGGGACATTCTTTGTTTTTGTATTTGTATGGTATTGGATTGGAACAATCTATTGTTTATTGCCCCCTTGGCTGCATATGTAATCACATCGTAATCACACAATTGTTGTTATCACACCAATTAGTTTATCACTTGGATCAAGCGCTGGTAGAGAGTTTTTTTAGTTAGTTTTGTATTTCCCACTGAATGACATCTTATAATCGTGTGAATAAGGTTACATCCGACAAATATATTAGTCCCTAAAGTTTTTAAGTGTTTTCCCTAGCCGATACTCTCCCATGGGGTGGTCATATGGGCAGAGATAAGACCACGAACGCATCTCATCCCGGTTATACTGGCCAGGCATACATGGTGATATCATCAAACTATATGAGACATGTCCTGAATGCCAGTTAACTAGCGAATAGGGACAGAAGCCGGCTCCCTTGGTTCCATTCGAGAGGATTGGTGTAGATATGGTAGGACCTTTGGAACCCTCTGTGAAGGGACATAAGTTCATACTAGTTTTCGTCAATTATGCCACTAGATATCCTGAGGCCTTCCCTCTGAGATCAGCCACTGCTAAACAGGTGGCTCACAGGCTGTTAGAGCTGTTTTCTCAGGTAGGACTTCCCCAGGTAATGTTAACCAACCAGGGAACAAACTTAATGGCAAAGATAATGCAGGATGTCCTGAAGTTATTAGAGGTTAAATCCACCCCGACTGCACTCTACCATCCTCAGACTGATGGATTGGTAGAGAGTTAAATCGCACTTTAAAAACCATGCTTAGGAAGTTTGTGGACACAAAAAAGCGTGCTTGGGATGCACGTCTCCCTTTCCTATTGTTTGCGGTAAGAGAAGTTCCCCAAGACTCCACAGGTTTCTCTCTGTTTGAACTCCTATATGGATGCCAGCCCCGAGGTATTCTGGACCTACTGAAGGAATCCTGGGAGGAGGAGCCCACCCCTCCAAGAAAACCCTTTAGTATGTAATAGACCTTAGATACCACCTAGATATGATACACTGGCGACACACTTTATTCGAGCTCGGCTAGTCCCACGAATTCGGGTGTACCCAGGTGTATTGAGGTTTGTGACTGTTTTCTGCCCGAGTGCATTGAGGTATTTTCCAGGCAGGGATTGAAGCATTTTATTCCCGCTGGCTGCAATACTGCACAGTATATATATATATATATATATATATATATATATATATATATACTGCATTACAATTCATGAATTTATGCCATCTGGTAGACACGCGAAGCATTGCAGCCTATTAAATCCTAATCATTATCATTTAACAGATCAGCCGCCCGTCAGCCAGGCATGAACCCAGGCTGGGAAGGCAAACGCAACGGGGCTTGTCAGAGGTGAGGAGCGGCGCATTCCAGGTATCTGCCAGGTACATACTGGGTATTAGCTCGAATAAAGTGTGTCGGTGCAGTAGGTCGGTTTGCTAAGGAAAATCTTAAGTCTGCCCAAGTATGTCAAGAGAGGCAGTATAACTAAAATGTCTGCATAACGGTCTTCCAACCTGGGGACCAAGTGATGCTGCTTTTACCGACTTCAGAGAGTAAACTCCTAACGAAGTGGCAGAGTCCTTTCCAAGTTCTCTGCTGCACCAGGGAGGTGAAATATGAAATCTCTCAACCAGGGTCCAGGAAGGGTAAACAAATCTACCATGTAACCTCCTGAAACCCTGAAAACGATGAGGTTGCTATTCACCCACCTTCTGGAAGGAGAGACGGACTTGGGTCCACAGACTCCAAAAAGGTAGTACTTACAATGACCATTAGGTCCCTATGGGAGGTCAGTTAACAAGGGAAAAAAGGTCAGACCTACTGGAATTATGTGACCAGTTTCCAGATGTATTTTCCAAGCTGCCAGGGCATACTGATTTAGTGTCCCATAGGATTGAGACGGAACCTGGCGTAAAAGTACGGTCCCGTCCCTACAGATTCCAGAAGGCCAAAAATACCTCGTAGAGAGGGAGATAGACATGTTGGAATTGGGGGTGATCAACGAGTCCCCCAGCGAATGGTGTAGCCCTATAGTGTTGGTCCGTAAACCAGATGGGAAGGTGTGGTTTTGCCTGGATCTCCGAAAGCTAAATGCCGTATCCAGATTTGATGCATACCCAATGCCAATGGTAGATGGATTGCTTGACTCCCTTGGTAAAGCAGAGTATATCTCCACCTTAGACCTCACGAAAGAATATTGGAAGATACTTTTAGCAGAGGAATCCAAATGCAAAACTGCCTTCGCCAGCCCTTATGCCAATTAGTCACTATGCCGTTTGGGTTACATGGTGCTCCAGCCATGTTCCAAAGATTAATGGACAAGGTGTTATGACCCCATATGGTATATGCCACAGCCTACTTGGATGACCTCATCATCTATAGTAGGCACTGGCAGTCCCATATTAAAAGGTTAAAGGCAGTTCTAAGGTCCTTAAGAGAAGCAGGGCTCACTGCCAATCCAAAAAATTGTGTCCTGGGAAAACCACTACCAAATATTTGGGCTATGCCATGGGGAGGAGGGATAGTAAGGCCACTCGCCAGCAAGGTGGCCACCATAAAGGATGTCCCAAAACCACAGACAAAGACACATGTCTGTGCCCTTTTGGGGTTAGCAGTGTACTACAGGGTTGGATAGAGTTTTATACCAAATGTTTCAGAGATTACTGCACCTCTAACAGATTTAACAAAAAAAGAGTGCCCCGACCCAAGTTAGATGGTCTTGGGAGTGCCAAAGTGCCTTTGATACGTTAAAGAAGTGCCTGTCAGAGGGTCCTGCTCTTAAGAGCCCAATGTCCTTCATAATTGAGACGAATGCCTCCAACGTAGGACTGGGAGCAGTTCTGCCCTACAATTTGAAGGTGTTGAACACCCTATTGCTCATCAGCCGGAAGCTGTTCCCAAGGGAAGTGAGGTATTCCATCATTGAGAAGGAGAACCTTGCCATAAAATGGGCAATTGAGGCCTTGTGTTGCGGGGTGCACTTCACCCTGGTCACTAACCATGCACCCTTGAAATGTTTTACTACTATGAAAGACAACCTTGAAGGTAACCCGTGGAATATGGCCCTCCAGCCCTTCTCTTTTGATATCCAGCATAGGCCTGGGAAGGAGCATGGAAATGGCAATTTTGTCACAAGAAGGAGTGGAGGGTCGGGCTTTAGCCATGTGGGGCCCTAGCCACACACAAACAGGGAAGGTTTGTGACAGGGTGAAGTCATTTACTGATAATTATGTCTGGGAAACATACATCTGAGTCCTTCATCCAGCACTCAGAAGGTTAACCCAGTAAGAATTCTTGGGCAATCAGGAAGTAAGCTGAGACATCTGATAACCAGCTTGATAAAGAGGCTACTGTTTTTAGTAGGTGGCTGACTCAGACTACAGAGCTGTCCTGTGCAAGCTCCTATCCAGAAAGATTTCCTAAACTCTCTATAGGGACAGAGATTCTGAAACAAAGATACAGTAAGGATTTTAATATTGTTCCATAACTCCTGTGGTATATGTTTAAGGGTTAGTGTCACGGGAGACCAGGTATTTACAGCTTTCTACCGGAATCATATCACTGAGCAAAACCAAAAAATAAAACAAAATTGTCATTTATTCCATTGAAACAGACGTACAAACAGTGAATTATAATAAAGAAGAGGAAACACACTTACTGGGGCCTGGGCTACAAAACTAACCTTTCCTAGTTGCAATAGCACAGAAAACAAAGTCTTTAAAAAGTCTTTCAGATGACGGGGACTAAGCCTGAAAAGTCCTGAAACTGAAATCGGCATACTGTTCCTGACGCCACCGCTGTTTCAACTCTGAAGATGTGCTGAAATCCCTTGACCAGGAGCGAGTACCAAACATCCTGGTACTCTTTTCGGCATGCAGTTCCAGCCACGACCGCTACAAAGTATTCTGAGAACTTGGCCCTGAAAAACTCTCGCCTTGAAATTTCCGAAGCAGGCTCACTGAAATCTCTCACAGAGCATCTTTGAATTCATCGCTGCTGTTTTGGCGCTTAGAATCTCCTGACCTGATTGGCTGCTAGGTTTCTTATAGGATTTCAGTCCCATTCAAAGAATACCTCAACCAATCAGAGCATGGGAACATTTCTACCAGTGATTTGCCGTTACCCTGAAGCTGGACGGGCACAGATTTCAATTCTGCAAAGGGGCATGCGCCAACTTGGCACCTCTGCCACTTAGCATATTGAACCCACCCACTGGGCCAGGCTCCTCAGAGTCTGGGGCTGGGCAAATGGTCGCCTGATAGCCCTTATTCATGCCAGGACATGGGTACTCAAATATAACTCCGGTACTCCACCCGCCCTAACACCATGGCATCTCTGAGACTTTCAAGTCCGGGACCCGAGGAGACTCAGTGACACCAACCCGGGTGGCCATATGGTCTCTCGGAACCAGGGACTTGGAAATTCCCCAGCTCATATATAGTGCATAAAACATATATACCTTAATACACATACATACATACATGTTAATAAAAATCTCACAAAATTCTTCTAAGTCCTTCGCCCCCTAGGATCTACTGAAAAGACATGCACGTTCATTTTCAGATCTCCTAGACCTTCCTATAAGAAGTTACTAAAAAGTTGCTTCAAATAACGCTTAGGTCATGCTTCAGAGTTGCTTCTATTGCACTCTCGCAACCTTATGGATGGTTGAAGACACTCTGAACCCCTATACCGGGTTTGTGTGTTTGGGCATATACTGGGGGGGACTACCCCTAAACCAGGGACCCTTGACTATACCCAGGATACGCATATCCTATACCCATTTTACCTTTCTGGTCTGTGCTGAAGCAGGGCATCCTGGCGGTGAGCCGTGTAACTGCTTTCCAGGGATGACCTTATCTGGAAGTCTGTGTTTACATGTACCCAGGAATCTGACTCGACTCCCGGATACAATACACAGTGTAGAAAAGAGGTTATATCTGTGGCGCTCTGCACTAATAACAAACTGTGAACTAGAATAAATAAATAATAATATTATACAACCAGTATCAATGGTGTGGCCCGTCCAGTGAGGTGATCCACGTGGTGATAAGGTACATGAAAAGATAATAAAAAATCATAGCATAATACTGCAAGGGATAACAGACCAACATATAACACAGACACTTACACATAAGACAAATGCTGAGAAAAACAGGTGACAGTTAGTAATAGAAAAACATTTAATTAAGACACATCACGAATAAAATACATATAAAAAAGGCCCCAACTGAACACTCATACTCTGGTAGAAGTACCTGCTTACAAAAGGCAAGGAGGTATCAGGCAGTGGATAATTCAAAGAGTATCCCCTCTTAAGGATGATCCCCCCCCTATGGCGTCTGCTCTTGGGCGTGGAGCCCTCCCGTGCGGTGTACAGACTTCTCCAGTCTGTGGCTTTCACCTCCGTCTCCAGCCCAATCTGCACATGTGCAGTGGCAGCTAAGAGATCGTGGCCGCAGATTCGTCTGGCCCAGGCTCCGCCGAATGGTACAGTTGGTTATAGCAGATTCGCTGCCAATCTAGATGTCAGGCCGCAATAGTGATCCTCCAGCAGGGATACAAAATTCACCAGATGTAGAGTGTCACGCAGGACCACCCTACGATATCGAAAGTCGTGCTTCCTTCCTCAGGGGTGCAAAAATAATGAAAATAAAGTCCCTGTATGTCCCAGAATATATAGTTTACGATTTAAAGGTAAAGTACACATAATCGGGAATTAGTCATGTGCAGTTGGTGCACACACGAGATGGGATTCTCAGCAGAACAGGCATAAACACAGACAAATAAAACAGAAAAAACAACAATTAAAACATAAACGTAACTAATGTTATTTGCATACAAGTAAATGAAAATAAATATAGATAGCAAGTGAGGCAGGTCACCACTGATTTGAACGTAGATAAACATAATAATTATGTATATATACTTAATCATTTACAAAACCTCTAATGCTATTCAAATAGCAGACATGGTCACTTAAGTTGTATCTAAGTGACAATAAAGACAGACCATATTAGTTCACCTATTGGCTATTTTGGGAAATGTATTGGGCAGAAGAGAAATCCAAATGCCAGCTTGTGTGGTGTGAACGTCACATATATAAACCCATTGGTCACTCTGAAAACAGTGCATATCCCATACTATGCACTTACTATCAAATAGCTACAACTAGTATTATAAGAATTCTGAATAAATGAATACTATAGCTAATGTGTTACTGGAGGGTACATAATATATATAAAGTGTGAGTGAAGATACTATCTAGTGAAATAGCTACAACTAGTCTTATAAGAAATCTTGATGTATGAATAATAAATTACTAAGGTTAATGTGTTACTAAAGGGTACATATTATATATAAAGTGTGAATGAAAGTGCTATGTAGTGAAATGCGTAATAAGAATTAACCACTAATATCCTAAAGTGAATGTGTGGTGATAATATACTCGTGTATAGTGAACTAGAAAAATTATATATACTGTACATGAAAAATCATCATGTGTGAAAAATATCGGTGTGGATGAGTACTAGTATAATACTATATAGTGATTAGACCATTTGGAGCTTACATAGAAGGCAGTCTTAGGGGCCATAACAATCATATCAACTAAGTGCAGAGCGTGGCAAATGCTACATACACCAAGTATACTTAATTTGTCCAAAAGAAATGGCTTAAGGTCAAATTCTATATTTAGACCAGACGGTGCTAGGGTCTGCAGTTCGTAAATCCAAAAGGATTCTCTTCTTCCTAGTAGACTTTTAATGTCACCTCCTCGCCAATTAAGTGTCATGGCCTCTATCGCCACACATTTGAGGCCCTTTGGGTCTTTGTTGTGCACCTGGAGAAAATGGTTGGACACGTTATGTGAAACCAAGCCCTTTGTGATGTTGTAGATGTGTTCGTATAAACGACGTTTAATGGGCCTGGTAGTCATCCACATACTGCAGACCGCAAGGACATTCAAGGAGGTAAATAATATTAGTACTGTTACATGTAATATATTGTTTTATTGTGTATGTCTTGAGTGTTTTTGTAGAGGAAAAGGAAAGCTTTTTGACACTATATTTACAGGCTGTACATGTATTGCACGTGTGGTAGCCTTTGATACCGTTTTTACTTTGATGTTTTTTTCATTTAAAAGGGCAGCTGGGGGCCAACTTTTGGCCTATACTAGGTGCTTTCGTGAATATTTTCTTGGGTTTGGTGGGTAATATTTCTGCTAGATCTTTATCTTTTCGTAAAATCGGCCAGTGCTTACGAATAATTCTCTTTATACCAGGGGCCATTTGGTTGTATTGCGTAATAAATGGTATATGGGATATGGTTTCATTTTTTTCCGGTTTATATTGTAAAAGAGTCGATCGATCTACTAGTTCTACTTCTGATATAATTTGATCCAGGTGTTTTGATGGATATTTTCTGTCAATGAATTTATTCTTAAGGTCTTGTGCCTGTGTATAAAATGCATCTGTTGTGGAGCTATTCCTCTTAAGTCTGATAAACTGTCCTTTGGGGATGTTATCGATCCACACAGGGTTGTGATGAATACTGGCATGCAGGTAGTTATTGGCTTGAACTTTCTTAAAATGAGTTTTAGTGTGAAGTGAGTTATCCGTGATGTAGATGACCAAGTCTAAAAATTCTATTGAAATATTGCTAGATACAAATGAAAATTTCAAATTAAATAAATTGTTATTAATGTATTCTTGGAATAATTCTAGCTGCTGTAATGAACCTGACCAAATGAAAAAGATGTCGTCGATGTAGCGCCGCCATAATACTTGGTCTGCTCCAAAGGGGCAGCCGGACCAGATGAATTTATTTTCCCAGCTGTCCATAAATAAATTAGCATAGCTAGGAGCAAACCTGGTACCCATGGCGGTGCCACATATCTGTAAAAAATACGAATCATTAAAATTAAAAAAAATTATGTGAAAGAATAAATTGTATACCAGAAATAAGAAATGATTTAAGTGCTGTGGAAACTGAAGGGTCATTGTCTAGGACCTGGCCAATAGCATCACAACCCTGTACGTGGTCGATAACATTATATAATGAGGTAACATCCACTGTAACTAAATAATAATGTGGCTGCCATTGAATGTCATTGAGGGTCTGCAGTATGTGGGTATGTGTCTCTAAGATATGAAGGAAGTTTAATAACATAGGGTTGCAAGTGATGATCTATGAATTGTGATAGATGGGATGTGAGTGACCGGATGCCCGATATGATCGGGCGTCCCGGTGGTTGATGTAGATTCTTGTGAATTTTAGGAATTATGTAAAAAATAGGAATGATGGGATACTGGTTATATAAAAAATCAAATTCCTGTTTGGTAATTATATTTTGTTCTACGCCAGTATTCAGAAAATCTAACAATTGTCGTTGGTAAGTGACTGTAGGGTTCGCAGGAAGGGGTTGGTAAGTGGACCTATCTCCAAGAATACGCATTGATTCCTGGACATAGTAAGATTTATCCATAATCACCAACCCCCCCCCCCCTTGTCAGCAGGCTTAATTACAATCGAACCATTTTCTCCAAGTGCACACAACAGATTTTTCTCTTCAACATTGAGGTTATGTTTTTTTATTTTGTAATTCCGACTTTGTAGCTCCAAATCATCTGTGACCATTTGTGCAAAGGTGTTAATAAATGGACCACTAATAAATCTAGGGAAAAACTTGGAAGGTTTCTTAAATTTAGAAATAGCAGTGGGTGTCGAATTGATAGGAAGATTTGTACTAGTGTCCTTGCGGGAAGCTGCGTCTTTAATAAAATATTTTTTAAGACAGAGCTTCCTGACATAATGCTGTACAATACACAGGTTAAAGAGCTGACACTCTAAAACCTGAAACAGGGCTCAGAGGTAACTAGCCAGGCATAACACTGTTATTAATGGCCTGGTTACCCCTTCACCGTCACAGTTGGGAACTTGACAAAGCCATCCAGCCCAATAGAGAGGGTCTGGAATGTTTAGCAAGATCTCCCGATGGGGAGTAGGCATTATTTTTATGAGTTTTGTTTTGTTGTAAAGGGACAGTGTGCCCAAATGTTTATTTGTGTTGTGGAGAAATAAAACCACTCAACATTTGGTTTACCCTGAAATTGCATGTGTGGACTATTGTCTGACCTCGCCTGCAGGCTGTCCTGCCACATAGTTAAGTCTAGAGGTTCTTACAGCAGTGCGCAAACTGGTGGGGCGCACCCCACAGGAGGGTCAGGAGATTTTGCTGGTGGGCGTGGGCAGTTGCAGAGGCCCCGCGCTCTTCCCCCAGACATTTAATTAAATGCCGGGGGATCATGTGAAGCCCCTGCAACACTCCACTTACCGGGATTCATCCAACTGTGTGGATTACACATGGCTCACAAATTACATTGCGGGCCATGTGATGTGACGTCACATGACCCCACAGCTGCATTTGATGCGGATACAAGGTAAGGGGGGAGGGGGCGCGAGAGCTGGGGAAGGGAAAACAGGGGGGGGGCGCAGCTTCAAACGTTTGCGCTACCCTTGGTTAGGATTAGTCAGAGGGTAAGTCTTTGTGGAGGGTAATGGAGAGACTTACAGGAAGGGAGTTAAAGTCCATGGCAAATACAGAAAATAATGGAGTTTGAGGTATGGGCAGTAAGAAAGAAAGGTTTTAAGTGTTTGAGAGAGGTAAAGACTGATGGGGTAGATAGGAGACTGGAGGGATAAGATTGCAAGGATATGCAGGCAGTGGTGGACTTACTTTTCTGATGTCTGCAGACTGGGGGAGGGGGGAGGGCTGCCTCCTCAGCATATGATATCACATGACACTACATTATCATGGCAAAGTTGGTATCATGAAGTCACAGAACACCGTGTTGTCATGGCAATTCAGCGTCACACAGCATGTGACACCGCATTGCCATGATGACGTGATGCTATGGCAGAGTGCCTGCTACAGATAAGGTATGGTACATACAAAACACATGCAGACACAAACAATTTGCCTTTCCAAAAAATTGCAATCCCCCAAAAAATTGTCACTCTACGTTATAGCCTACTCAGCCTAATGGGAAATCCGCCACTGCATGCGGGGAATAATTAGATTAAATGTATCAAAGGCTGTTATTGTATAAACTGTGATAGTGATGATCCGCCATTATTGTATGGAAAGTCCCATTAGCCTCAAGGTTGGTTTCCATGTGATAAAGCAAGATTGCCACTATCACAGTTTTTAGAATAAAGTCAATAGGGGGTGATGTATCAAGGCAAAATTGGAGCAAAATGTATATAAACAGGGTGGTAGTATAAGTGGCAGAGGAGGTTAGAGCCTAGATGGAGAAATTTGCTGTTAACATGGAATGTATTGGGTAGAAAGAAAAAGCTGAGACGTTTCCACAAAGCCATACATTGCCTTATGGGTTAGCACTGCAAAATAAATATGTCACACAGAGCAGACATCTTCAGTACTCCATTGGGTCGATATATTTTGGGGTGAACCATACTTGAAAGCTATGAAATTATACACAGCTATTTAAAGACCATTAGAGTACTGTATCTACCCTCGTCCACATAAAGAAATGTTAAACTCTCATTGCTTCTCATTCTCCATTCGTTGGTGAAAGGTGGGAAGTCTTCCTGAAGTGAGCCAGTGCTCCAAAAGCATCTTTATCCAAAAAGGGGCTAATGAAACTTGTTCTCTGAAACAGATAAAATCCCTCACAGGGGGAGATATGTTTTGCTTAATCCCTGCGACAGAGTTGTATATGTATTTGCTTGGGAAATGTCAAATCTCTGGTACCTTTTGTGAAGAAATATCTGAGCTGCCTGCTAACTCACTTGGAGGCTGCATATGAGAAAAGAATGATAGTTGCTAAGCTGGCAACAGCCTGACCACGCAGCCTGCAAAATGGATTTACAAAAAAATAAATAAATAAGTGAAATAAAAGCAGAAGCTACTGCGTTCATCAAAAGAGATAGCTAATGGCTTTGTACCTTTCGTGAGTTTATGGCATCAAGATAAAGGCTCAGTGCCTCTTTTACACTTCCCAAGATTTCCCTGCAAATTTAAGACATGCTTGAGGCTGTTATTTTGTTGAATAAATGTTGTCATTTGGCTGTCATCTCCACAGCTTTTCTTGAAGATTAGTGTGTGATTTTATAGCTGTGAGGGAACGTGCTGTTCTCTGTGTTTCTTTTTTTCCCCCTGTACCGTTCTTAAGAAGCGTGTAACCGAGTGGATTAAAAACATAATTGGAAACTAGGAAGAGATAAGAAAGTGATGAACTATACGGGCCTGTTGTGCCAAATCTGCACCGAGGCACACAAAACACAGAGGAAGAGTGTGTAAATCCATCGTGTGTTAATGACCGTTGCGAGGACTGTAAGGTACATCTTGAAGTGGGAATTGATTTCAAACAGAAAAATCACAGAAGTCCTGATATTAATCACAAGAAAAGCAAAGTGCTTTTATCCTGTTGAAATAGATCCCCAATGGACTTGGGCAAAAACTTTATACAACGTCAACTTCATCAATGTCCACTGAAGCATATAGGCCCATATTTATTACGCAATCTACTGCCGTAAGACACCTTCTTTGCTGGAAGACATCTTTCATTTTACATTGAAGTCAATGGGCCTTAAGGTGTGTTCCAGTGGAAAAAAATGTGTCTTATGGCAGAAGACTGCTTAGTAAATATGGTCATAAAAGTGACATACTAACTCAGGCAGTAGAAACTTATGACGTTACCTTGCAATTCAGTTCATCCCACAACATCATCGTCTAAATTAATAGCGTTTGTGGCAACCTACCGTTGGCATCAGTGCAAATGTTAATGTGCAATGAGATATGACATTGTCAGCATTAATACTGACTCGTAGAATTTTATTTGTGCATGTGCAACCACAGAATATTTTGTAAAATGTGTGAGGTGGGGACAGTCACACACAATCAGCATGTCAGGCTTGTAAAGGGTTTGTGCCTTAAGATCTTTAAGAAGTTTGAAGATCTCAGAAGTGTGTAGTGCTCGGTATTGTTCTGTATTGCAAAGCATTTATTTTCCATGGGCATTCTAGACAAAGGGCTACAGTATGTTTACTGTAACGTAACCAGCACTACTCCATCAAACATCTTCCGAGCTGGAATATACCTACAGTTAATGCATCGGAATGGCTCTGTTACTAGACTGGAAAGCGTTTTATGGTGTAGCACTGCTTACTAAATATAGCCCATAATTCCCCATCACTAATAGATGAGCAATGTGTTGCTGGCCACTTTGGCTCCAAAAGCATTAATACATCCATAGCTGGGGTAAAATGGCAGTACATGTCCATCTGTATAACTGCAAAAGTTTTTATTTCCTAATTATAGGATGGAAGAGCCGACTTGTCCGAAAGACCTGCAATGATTACCGTTGTCTTTCGATGGACTTCCAAGTTTAGTCTTTTAGAGCAACTAACACACCGGGTTCTCTAACTTTCCCATTTCTAATTATCACTAAGATAAAATGCTTCTGGATGTGGTGTCCTGAAAGCCGGCCTGTGTGTTGCTCTCGATGGCTGAAGGGTCTGAGGTTTTACAACAGATAGGAAAATGGTCAGACTATGTTTAACAATCTGACATCAAATATCTTTCTATGTTATTTAAAAAAGCAGAGGAGGGAGAAGGAGTACTGTAGGTAGTGTTGTTGCTTTTATTGAACCAACATATAGTTGATACTGTATGTTACAACTTTTCAAACCTCTCAGGGTGCTTCATCAGAACTGAAAAGTTTGTAAGTTTTGAACATATCAACTATTTGTTTGTCCAATAAAAGGTTACACTACCTTCTCCTTCCACTTTTTTTTTTTACCGTATGCAAAAAAAGGACTTTGTATGTTTGTTAAATTGATTTTCCTGCAATTTATCTACCCTAAAATTACATTGTGGCTAGTTTAATCTTGAATTTAATGTGCCTGCATTTACAGATTATATATTCAGTTGAAACTACAGTATTATTTTGAAAATAATTGAATTCCATTAGTGCACACAGCACAACAAGTTGGCAAAGAAGTGCTTTGAAAATAAGGATTTGCAACCGCCTGCAGCATACAGTACCACACTGCAAGCAACCTCTTAGTTACCATCTGTTTATTGGATGATACTTTGTAACTCAAGGATGTTGTTATCTCCCAGTGGCTGACCAGTACACTCCTCCACATACAGAGATGCCTGGGTAATTGGCATAAGGGCTGGGATCTCACTACATGTGACACCAAGAAGGCAGGAGGTTTCTTGGCAGTATAGAATAGTTCTTTAGCCATCTGGTCATCTCAGAGCCAGCCTACTCAGTATACATAATACGGACGACTGAGATAGCATGGCAGCTTACCTATTGGTGTTATTAGGGAATAAGGCACAAGCTTTAGTCAGGCAGGATTATTGATTAGTTAACCTTCTAAACATCCTAGACACCTCGGGATACAGATCAATCTGTTCACTGCCATAACTCCTGGCTGAATATGTAACTATTATAATTAATATACAAGGCACACTGATACCAGTCTTGCCACTGGCTCTCTACTAGGAAGCACATATTATATGACTTATTCAGTTAATTTAATGAAAAGCAAAATAATAGTGTGTAATAGATTTAAAAGCTGATTGATTTGAATGCCTTTGTCCCCCTACAAAAGAAAACAAAAAAAGATTGTGGCTCATATTTGCAAAGCCATGGTATACTATAAAGCAGCTTGCAGGCCATAAGACTCAGAACTGTCTTAGGGCAGGGGTGCGCAAACTGGGGGGGCGCAAGATTTTTCAAGGGGTCCCAGCGGTTGCAGAGGCCCTGCTCTCTTCCTCAAGGCATTTAAATTAAATGTAGGGGGGATCACGTGAGGCCTCTGCAATGTCCTTGTCTTGTCTGTGGTCTTAGGGAAAGCTGCCTGTTGGATGTGGTTTGGCTCTTCCTGATCCCTGTTTGGATGAAGCTGTCTCAGAGCTCTGAATCCAGCATGGATTTGGTTAATTGCTGCCACTCAATTAACTAATGAGAGCTCTGTAAAAAGTCTACTGAGACAGGACAGAGATTTTCCTCAGCACATGAGGGTGCTGACATGAGGCATCACAGGACCCTGGCAGCAAATGGGTTAATGGGTTAATTGGTTATATAAACTAATGTTTAGATTTGAGAAAGGAGTAGCAGAGAATGGAGAATGGCTGCTACTTAATGCGGTACCTTCAGTTCCCATTAAGAATGGATAGCTACGTGGGTTCAAAATCTGAGCTCAAACTTCAGAACGAACTTTCAAATCTAAGCAAAATTAAAGCCAAATACTGTGGAGACATATACAGTACATTGTATAAGACCATAGGAGTTTGTAGATGGTGCCTTATATTGAACTGTAGTATCAACGGAAATGTGTTAAAAGAGTGTTTCTATGTAGCAGATTTAACCTTTGCTGAAACGCTTCAGATGTACAGGACAGCAGGAACTGTAAAATAGAACGTAAACGCGTTGAATTCACCAGAAACCTCATTCTCTGCTGTTAGTACAAAAGAGAACATTCAGAACAGTTGCAACCAACAATCTGAATCATGTACTTTATAGAGAGAGCCACGGGTACAGGAGTTAGCACCTGCAGTATTGAAGGTTTTCTGGGATTTGTGGGTTGCAGCATTGCCCCAAGCAATGTGTACCCTTTGGAAATCACTGTCATAAATGTGGCAAAAATAATTTCACAAAGTGCTGTATATCACAGAAAAATGTGCTGGAAACTAGGGCATCGGATGAGAAGGACTGGATACTACCAAAGACCAATGACACGGAATCAAACTCTCATTTATTTTTTTTAAACTGTAAACATTTAACTGTAAACATTGTATTAAAGACTAAAAACAAAGTCAAAACTGAGACCAAGAAAACAAGAAATATTCTTGAACAGATATCAGTGAAGAGAAAATGTATTTTAAGCATTAATCATGAAAATACCAGATATAAGCTTCCATTTATTGTGGTACCTAAGAATGTTACACCAAGTTTAGACTGGGCTGCCTTTGTGAAACTCAATTTGGTATAACCGATACTTTCATTACAAGATTTTCCCATAGCTAAGTTCAGTGCACTCATTTTGAAATTCTTTGACTTACCTCAAAGGTTTGATTCTTGTTGTGAAGCTTCTGACTGCAGAACAGGATATGGACCCACATGGCAGAGGTAGGAAGTAGGTACACCGACCTTGGCCTTGGATGCAGTGGATGACAGGTCCAGTTCCAGGGAGGGTGAAGGCAACAGGAAGACTCAGGAGGAACCGGACAGGAACAATACAAGGGGTAATCCATTCCAGGGTCAAGACAAACAGGGTCAAAGGCATAGAGTAATTGACTACTTTGCACGTGCCAAGACAAGTCGGAGGCTCTGTTCTGGCTCAGATTCAATCTGTCATTTGTTACATTGGATACAGAGGCTTGAGCCTCATTACTCCAAGTTCTCTTGTTGAGTATATTGTTGCACATTTAGAAAGCTTCTTGATCTGTATTACTTACCACAGTTGAGTTGGTTTCACAGGGTCAGCACTGTGATGGGTCGTGGGTAGCGGTTGAATGGTTGCAACTGCCTTCTATTTAAAGGCCAAAGGCAGCTGCTGGCAATGAGAGCCAGAGAGAGACTTACTTCCTGTCAGGGGGCAAAGGGCAGGATTTGACAGGAAGTAAGATGGCCACGCTTGCTTCAGTGGAATTGAAGTCACTTCCTGTTGGGAACTGAGGGCAGGATTTGCCAGGAAGCGAGATGTCCTGATTGCTTCAGTGAGGATGATGTCACTTCATGGCGGTGGCCATCTTGGGTATCGAACAGATCCCTTATACTTGTCACAGTAGCATACAATTCAGATAAACAGGCATGTCCTGCCATACATCCATATCAAAAAGTGTCCTTTGCTCTATGTGAAAAAACTTAAGGCAGTTAGCACTAGGTACATACACTGGCGACACACTTTATTCGAGCTCGGCTAGTCCCACGAATTCGGGTATACCCGGGTGTATTGAGGTTTGTGACTGTTTTCTGCCCGAGTGCATTGGGTTATTTTCCAGGCAGGGATTGAAGCATTTTATTCCCGCTGGCTGCAATACTGCACAGTATATATATATATACTGCATTACAATTCATGAATTTATGCCATCTGGTAGACACGCGAAGCATTGCAGCCTATTAAATCCTAATCATTATCATTTAACAGATCAGCCGCCCGTCAGCCAGGCATGAACCCAGGCTGGGAAGGCAAATGCAACGGGGCTTGTCAGAGGTGAGGAGCGGCGCATTCCAGGTATCTGCCAGGTACATACTGGGTATTTGCTCGAATAAAGTGTGTCGGTGCAGTAAAATTGAGGAACTGACACACTGGGTGAACTCTAGTTTTAGTGGAACAGTACAAAACAATGATCAATTACGAACATCCCTAGATCATAGAAATCTTAATAAAGCTATAAAAAAGGGAACGGTTCAAATTGCCAACCAGAAAGAGCTTAAGGCTCAGTTTTTAAAATCACTGTTTTTCAGTAATTAGATGCTTCTTCTGGATTTTGTCAACTGAAACTCATAGAATAAAGTTAAAAATTATGTACCTTTAAAACCCCATTTGAAAGATACTGATTCTTGCCCTTGCGTTTTGACATAGCTTCAACACCAGCAGTATATCACTAAACTATAACTATGATTTATGAACATATTGATGGTGTCAACACCTCCATGGATGACATACAGTAGTTACAGTACTTGGAGTTCAACTAAAAATGAGCATCACTGTAGTTGCTTCAATAACCTTTATGAATCTTAGAGAGGGAAACTGAAATTTGAATAAAGAGACATGCATTTTTGGGGTTAAAGAATTAATGTTTATTTATTGGTAACGTTATTTTCCATGAAGGCATACAACCTGACAAAAGAAATTATGCCTCGTCCACTATCAAAGAAAGATCTTCAGGGAATCCTGGGCATAGTGAATTACCTTTGAAAATGTATTCTTAATCTATCAACAAAGACGGCACCACTGAGGACACTCATTGAAACTAAAAACGAAAGGTTATAGGTTCCAGTGCAGGAGGACATTATGAAACAACGATTACTGCAGAAGCCAGTGTTGAAGTTTTATGCACCAGAAAGGCCTATTAAAATTTCAAGAGATACATCACAATTGAGGCTGGGCGCAGTAATTCTCCAGAAACACAATGATTGTTGGCAACCAGTGGTGTATGCCTCGTGAACATTAACTGATGCGGAAAACAGGTACAGTATGCACAGATTAAGAAGGAGCAGTTAGGAATATTGTTTTGCCTGTGAGCGATTTAATCAATATATTCATGGCCAGATGGTGGAAATAGAAGTAGATCACAAGCCCATATAGCCTTTTTTTGTAACCCACTGAACAACTGCCTTTGAGGATACAATTGCCAAAGTACAGTATGCTTCTAGTTGTAATTTACTGTATATGTTTACAACAGAGGCACTTTCCAGAGTAGTGGCTCCATCAATGCATCTCATAAACAGAGATGCAAACCTATGTTGATCTAATAGCAAAGTCAATTCCTTTAGTTAACCACGAACTGCAAAACATTTGCACATTAAGCAAAACTAGCAACAAATCTGTGATAACAAATATGAAGGGCATATTTCCGAGACATGGTATTTCACAGAACGTTTTCAGTGATAACAGGTCACAATTTTCAGGTGCTAAATTTAGGCAATTTGCCACGGATTGGGATTAGAAAACGAATTCAAGATAGTAAAGAACCTCATGTTTGAATGTGGGGCTGATTTGAATAGCACTATTAATTTAACAAAGCACACTCACAGGAACAGAAAGGTACCATCATGGCCAAGTTCAACCAAGGATACATACCTGAAGTCCACACAGACCAGAAGGACACATTTCAGAGAAATCCAAAAGGACATACGAGTAATACAGTACATGAAGGTCCAGACATGCAGACAGGCAATGAGAACCATTCCATCTTAATACTGTAGCCCCCTCTTGAATGGCTACTGTTTGTAAAAGGGGTTAGCTCCCTTAAGGGGTTAACTGGGTGGGATCACTCAGGGTTCGCCCCTCCCATTCAACCCTGTGAAGCATAGAGGTTATATGTAGCCGAGCCCCCTACCCTGCCACCGGTGCAGTGGAGCTGCCGGTTAGATGGCCGGAGCTCCTCGCGATCAGGAGGTGGTGGCGGTCATTTTGAGCATAGCACATGCACAGTACGGTGAGGTACGCATGCGTAGTGTGTAAAGTGCAGCCGCCATCTCAGCAGCACCTCCAAATGTAGCCCCATTTCCCCATTCTTAAGGGAAACTACGCGTGCTGCTACACCTGTTTGCTCACAGGAGGCCAAAGCCTCTGCAGCTGGGATCCTGGGGTGAGTTCTTTCTCCTTGTAGTGCAGTGCCTCCACTTATGAGGGATCCCAGTTTTGGCAGGATTGCCCCTCACAGGAACCAACACACAGAAATAGTAATACACCTCACCAAGTATATAACTAAGTTTTAGTATACATAACACTACACACATATGACACACAGTAACTTGACCCACAGATAACCCCAATGACCCAACACTTGGTGGTTCTCCCAAAGTACTGAGGGTGCCGTGGCACCAATACCCCTGGTGTCCTGTCCCAACAAGTCCCCACCCAAGTGTGAGGTAGCGCTTCCCCCAAGTGGCTGTAGGTACACCTTGGATACATGCCTGGGTACTCCAGTACCCAGGTGTGCTTGTCATGATGGGTTCGAGTGTGTCCCACATAGCAGGGCCTCCAACACAAATCCCCTCTATCCTACGGGTCCTTATCTGCCTCGTGGGGTGAGCTTGAGTGTCTTACCTGAATGTCTCTAGATCCTGTGACCTGATCTCAGGCCACAGTGTGCCATGTGGCTGTCTGGTTATCGGTGTAACAGTACTATTATAGTACTAAGGGGAGCGTCTCTAACTGGGGCCTTCCCTACACACTGTCTCTGCTATGGCTCAGGGCCTAACTGGGGCCTAGGGGCAGAGTTCTGACCTAGTCCAGGGGCTACTGGCACCCTGGATGCATCCATCCTCTCTGCCGCTCCTGCTCAACTGCCTTCGTGGCTCTCCGCCCCGGAGGATATACTGTTCCTCCTGCTGCCAGAGTCCCATTGGCTGGGACAGTCTCATGTGATATTTCACTCCCATCTGAGGATTCTGGGACATGTAGTCCCTGCTGCTGCATCTGCGGAGCCGTCCTAAAATGGCCATCGCACTCTACACACTGCGCATGTGTACCTCGCTGTACTGCGCATGCGCTATGCTCAAAATGGCTGCCCGACCTCCCGATCGCGCAGAGCTCCATCCATCTAACCGGCAGCTCCCCCACACCGGAGGCAGGGTAGGTGGCTCGGCTACATATAGCCCCAACCTTTGTTTTGGAAGTAGGTTCTTCAGAGATCTGACTGGGCTCCACAATGTAAGTCCTATATATAGAGATTCAACGGTATATATCTAGTCTGCATCTAGTATGTCTACATCAATGTCTATTGTTTTCCAGTTTAATAACATGCTTCGATGATTAGCTACAACCTGTTAAATGATCAGCAAGCCTAATTTTGCTGGGGAAGGACGCAGCACTGTCCACAAAGGGTTGCCTATACTGCACCCAGTACTCCCACTGTATTGGCCCAGTTAAACTAATATTATTTCTAGCATCACTGTCTCCCTGCAAGCTATTACACTAAGTCCTTATGCAACGGGTATCTAAGCCTATATACCTCCTGTTGATTGGACCCTAATCTACTGGAGGATGATTCCCGAAAATAATTATTTGCCA
Organism: Ascaphus truei; assembly: GCF_040206685.1. Lineage (NCBI taxonomy): Eukaryota > Metazoa > Chordata > Amphibia > Anura > Ascaphidae > Ascaphus > Ascaphus truei. Next base: position 175,091,691 of record NC_134487.1, on the reverse strand, counting down.
CTTGTATTGCGAATGTCTATGTGAAATGTTTTGGACAGCTGTTCAATAAACACCTTATCTTTTATAAAAGTTCCTTGCCCATTTCTATGTTTCACTTTCACCTTCGCCCAGCCAGCATTTACCCACACAACATCTTTATCGCTATTTACTTTCTGATCTAATCTGATGTGACACCATTATAGTCAATTAATGTGGGTTGCAATACTTAAAATTGAGAATGTGGAAAAGGACTTTCCACAAGATGACAACTCAGATTCAGCTGAAGGGTCAACATCCTTAAAGACTAATTGAGACTTAGATTGCTCCAGCACATTAAACAGAATACAAAGTACAGTATTCACATGGACCTCTACTAAAAATGCTAAAGGCTTCATGTAGAAAAAAAAGGGTAAAGTAGAAACTCGAAAAAGAAAAGTACACAATCACAAAAAAAAAAAAAGAATTTCATACAACTATAATATAAAATAGACAGCTCAACGTTTGGGCCCAATACTCAAGCCAAGTCTAATGTACTGTATAGTAATATGAGTTGGGGGTTGGTACCTTGTTGCATGTACAATCAATGCTTAGTGGTGTCTGGAGACCGGTATCTTTCTGTATAACTTTATAGTGTGTTCTGTCTCCAATACCGGAAATTACATCAGTCACATTGGTGCTGAGTGCTCCTTGGATGGGTGCACCAATAGTCCATTTGGTTACTAAGCATCTTTTGTTGCTGGAGCAAGATACCATCACACTCCCCCTTTGCATAAAAATCATGCAATAAACCCCTAAGAAACCAATGAAAAGTAAATAAAAAAACAGCTATCATGTCTAAAGGAATACTAAAAAATGCCTTCCCAATTTAAACACTGATGTGTAAGGGACCCTTTCAATATGTAATGAGATTATATAAGTCTCAGTAGGACAAATATGGGTTGAAAATAAAAAGTCCTGTCAGCAGATTTGAAGACAGAATATTGCTATAAAATATAATAAACAATACAAGGTGCTGTAACATTAAAAATTCAATACAATCACTGATTTAGAGTGCCAAGGGGGGTATAATGAACAATTTATAACAGTGATCCCCTGCTGGGCAAAAAGCAAGGAACTATAATCAAAAGATCCCACTTGCTTGAACAACACATTCTATCCATTAAGAAAAGAGATTGGCAGCAATCCGGAGCGCCGCACCACAAACTTAGACAGTGCAAGAGGGTGAATAAAAAGCAATTCATTGCCAAAATAGGAAGAGCAAAGTTCACATACAAGTTTCGTGCCCCAGCGTTTTATCACACCTTGACAAAGCGCTGGGGCGCAAAGCATCTTAGTGTAACTGTGCTCTTCCCATTTAGGCAATAAATAGCGTTTTATTCATCCTATTGCACTAAGTTCGTGATGCGGCGCTCCGGATTGCTGCCAATCTTTTGTCCTGCTCCTTATCTACTACACCTGGCACATGATATTAACACACCACAGGTGAAGACAAGTGGAGATTTTCTTTATCCTACATTAGACTACATTCAACGGAGGTCTATCTTTATGTGAGTAAATATTTGTTCTGTTATGATGAACTTTTCTGATTGCCACATCATGGCTAAGAGGTAATATTTGCACTGGGATCTACATCATTTCTGCATACTCTATATAGAGTTAAAACCTTGTTAAGCGCTATCCTCTATATACTCACGAGGAGTTTTGTGTCATATGAACACTTGTTTAAGGGTGTAACTCATTAACCTATATTGTTATTGGAAAAAAAATGAACTACAAGCAATTAATTTCTTTCAATTGCGTTCTCCATACCCCCAAAATAGAGCCCCAGTTCTCACTATCATAGGGAAACTCTTTTTTCATTCTATCATCAGTTTCTCTGCGGGAACAATGGAAGTGGCCCTCTGCTCCGTGCACTCTCTATATCGCACTCTCTATATCCACTACTGTTTTCTCCAATTTGCTAAATTCTCTAAAATCACAAGATGTTATCCCTTTGAGGCTGGTAACATGTTGCAAAGAATCGAATTTGGGGGGAAAAAGTACTTAACATATCTCAAATGCATTTTGGACTGTTTTGTATTGTATTGTATTGTATGTCTTTATTTATATAGCGAACCAAAGTGACTTAGAACGGCGCTAAACAACAGTGCTGGTGAATTATAAAATATATAAAGTGAATTGTAAGGTGCAACAAAAACAGATTCTCAACCTTCACGGGGAATATGGACAGATTCCCCTCAAAATAATGTAGGTCCAGGTGTTGGAAGGGAGCGATGGTATCAGGAACACCCCAGAATAAAAAATAATGAAAAAGGATGGTGCAGTAAAATAGCATACAATTTGTAGAAAATCTTGGCTCTATTAAGTGCCTACTTACAACAGGTAAGTGGTTATGTCAGCATTTGGCAGAACAGCAGGTATGTAATAGACCGCAGTAGCAGAGACCCGAACAGCTGAAGGTATAGGAGAAATCCCACTCGAGTAGGTGTTTCATGGAAGACAAGGAGAGACCATGGTGTAGATCGAAAATTCAGATTTATAGGTTAAAAACACATATAGGAAATGTACTCACAATAAGTACATAGGACATGTACACATAGCGTTTTTCTTGAGGCAGTAGAGTGCTGGAACAGATGGAACCCTTGCAGCTTCACTTCCAAGTGACCCCCGTCGGATCGCGGTGGATGGCGTCTGATGTCACATCTGGTGAAGGGCTGACGACCTCCGGTATGGCAAACAGCTGTTCGGGTCCCTGCTACTGCGGTCTATTACATACCTGCTGTTCTGCCAAATGCACCGGGAGGGTGCATAGCGAGAAATTAGGGCTGAGATGTAAGGAGGGGCAGAGGAGTGTAAAGCTTTAAAAGTGAGGATGAGAATTGAGTGTGAGATGCGGGATTTGATCGGAAGCCAGGAGAGGGATTTCAGGACGGGAGACGCAGAGACAGATTTAGGAAAGAGTAGAGTGATTCTAGCAGCAGCGTTTAGTATAGATTGTAGGGGAGACAGGTGAGAGGCAGGGAGGCCGGACAGCAGGAGTTTGCCGTAATCGAGACGGGAGAGAATGAGGGCCTGAGTCAGAGTTTTAGCAGATGAGTAACAGAGGAAAGGGCGTATCTTTGTGATATTGCCGAGGAAAAAGCGACAAGTTTTAGAAACGTTTTGAATGTGAGAGGAGAATGTGAGAGAGGAATCGAGTGTGACCCATAGGCAGTGTGCTTGGGCTACTGGGTGAATGATCGTATTTCCAACAGTAATGTGGAAGGAGGTAGTAGGGCCAGGTTTGGGAGGAAGTATGAGGAGCTCTGTTTTTGCCATGTTAAATTTCGGCGGAGGGCCATCCAGGATGATATTCCAGCGAGACATTCAGAAACTTTGGTCTGTATAGCAGGTGTAAAGTCAGGGGTTGAAAGGTAAATTTGTGTGTCGTCAGCATAGAGGTGATATTTAAACCCAAAATATGTTATTAGGTCACCTAGAGAGAGCGTGTATTGAGAGAAGAGAAGGGGTCCTAGGACAGAGCCCTGGGTACCCCCACAGAGAGATCGATAGAGGAGGAGGAGGAGGTGTTAGTAATAGAGACACTGAAAGTACGATGGGAGAGGTAAGAGGAGATCCAGGATAGAGCTTTGTTCCGAATACCAAGAGTATGGAGAATGTGGAGGAGAAGAGTGGTCCACGGTGTCAAATGCTGCAGAGAGGTCGAGTAATATGAGCAGAGTGTAATGACCTCTGTCTTTGGCAGCATGGCACATCCTTAGTACAAAGTTTTAGTAGCTGTCTTGGTTCTTTAGAAGTTTAGATTTATTGTAGGTTGCACTGTCTGTATTGCCTTTTAATGGACCAACATAAGGACTCACCCATTTAACTCCTTAAAGTGGGTGTAACCCTCTATCAAAGCCAAGGCCATTTCAACGCCTTGCAAACCCGCTTTGAAAATGTTCAGTCTTATATCGTTCAAGTGGACACGTCCTCGGTTAACAAATTATAATTTTTCCCCTCCTATTTACTATTCCTTACTACCTCTCCTTCTAACGAATTTTCCCACCTAAATGTTTACCTTCCTCCTACACTTTTCTAAAGCCTCCCAGCTTTTTGTATCTCGCCAAACTTTCCTCAGAATATTTTCCAACCACTCCAAAACCAGCACATTCGGAGTCCCAAAACCACCTCACAATCTGAACAACTTCCTGTAACAACTACCCCCACGTTGGCCACCTTACTCCATACCACCATATCCTCACTGCTTATGCTCACTGCATATGCCCAGCTGTCTCCTATTTCTCTGGATCGCTGCCCTTTTACTAGTCCAGTGAATAAACGAATAGCCAACCAGCCTCTCAACACCTAAAAACAAAACATAACAGAGAAACAACCTCATAACACCATGCAAAGAGAAGATTTTGACTTACTGTACTATTAAAAATACTTTTGTTCCTACTGTATTATAATAGTCCAAAATTCAAACTAAACCAGTTTCAGCAAAACCAAACCACAAAAAATGTTTGGAAACAAAACAAAAAATCAGTGACTGTGTCCACCTGTAGTCCCCATCCCCGTTCTTATTCACGTTCAGTGGAGACTTCAGACTTCTGTTTACTGAATTCTCTCGTCTTTGCTGTACAAAATCTGAACTTTGAACCAGCCTGTGATAAGGTGAATGCAAAGACATGTATTCCTCTCGGGGACAAAGCAACGGTGGCAGGATGACTTACAGCTATGTCTGTGACTGACAGAACTGCAGCATTGTTCAGAAGGGACCATGACTCATGTGTCAGCTTAGTTTATATATGGACACCCTCACTCCGCTCGTATCCCTCCCTGACCCACTTAAATGCCATTTCCCTTCAACAGTAAAGGGGTTAATAAAAGATACAGACATGATTGTAGCTGCTCATTTTGTTTTAGTTAAGAGAATTTCGGACTAAATGTTCCCTAGAAACTTGCATTAAAGCAGTATCTGATAATTGTATCTCTCCTACAACTGTATATTCTGCTATATATACTGTACCAATGCTTAACATCCTTTCAACTGTCTACTGCCTATTTCACTTACAGAAAAAATAAAACAAGGAATAACATGATTACAACCTTCAAACAAATTGTATTCAGACATGTGTATGGGAACTACTACTGCGAGTAGGCCTCTAATATTGTTCAAATAAATGTAGTTTATGTAATAAAGATTTGCACAACGTTCGAATCACGTCGCAAACCATGTCAAATAAGAGTTTGCAAATGATTCTCCAAGCATAATATCAATGTGTATTGCAATTTCATTTAATATGCTATGCAATGTTGATACTGTAAAGAGGGAAAACACACCATGTTTTACTCACTGTCTGGCAAAAGGGATCTGAAAGCTGAAAGCAAAATCTAAAACTAATTTTGCAACTGTAGCACATATCCCCCCCCCCTCCCCGGGAGATTCGGCTGCTACATGGAGTGTAGTGGTGCATACCTGCTGGCTCACAGTAGATCTGAGCCTCCCGCATAATGGTAGGGGATGTCAGAACAGGCTTCTGGGGTAATAAGTGATTCGTACTCATGGTGACAGTGCCTCCATCTCTTGCAGGCCCCAGGGATGTGGGGAGCAATCCCTGCCGGAGAACCTCTTTACCCTTCCCCCTGATAGATTGCAGTCTCAGGCAGGAAGGTATAGTAAAACAGGAACATACTTTATTGCACACTGCAGATCTTACAGCATTCACAACAGAAACCAGTTCTTAGGGCCTTCACCCTCAGGATGTACCCTGGACCTTCGCTCCAAACCAAGGGCACCTGAAGCAGTGACAAAACAGAAAGATTCCCCAATGAATGTACTTAAAATGATAAAGTAGAGGTAAGTGAAAACTTAAAATAACTATTTATTAAATATAATAAGGTAAAATATAATTTGTACAGAGGGATGTGGTAAAGTGATCCAGGACCACTCCCTTATGACACACCAATTAATACTTCCACATAATAATTAATGAGGAAGAAAAACCTGAGAAGACACTAGTCAATGTAATGCCTAATAGTATATAGGCTATCACATATACGGATTAAATCCTGAGGATTTTTTTTTTTAAACCTACTGTAGGATTTATTAGTCAACAACTTAAAAAGGAAAACAGCTTTAAATCAGTAACCAAAAAATAAATCAGAAAACAATAACCAGACCTAATCCCATGCAAGGGACTGACTAGCATTCAGCAGTTCCTATCTGAGGGCTTGTAGGCTAGGCCTCTTACCAACCTTTTGATACAAGTGCAATGAGAGGTACCTGTAGGCAGGGTGCTCTCCACATCAGTCCAGGGTAGGTGGTGATGTCTGGGAGGTGCTCCCTCTGATGGGCTCCAGGGACCAGTGCTGCCTGGAACAGTGTCTCTCTTCCCCTGGGATCTCTCTAGCAGTACAGACTCTCAGTACAGAAACACTTTCTCTGCATCCAGGCTCAGTACCATGATTGGGATATTTTTGGTATGTGCCAATTTGACCAAATCAACTATACGCCTGGTGTTATCTGCTGCCTGTCTCCCCGGGATAAAACCTACCTGATCCGGGTGCAGTAGAATTCCCTGCCTAGCGAGTCCTCCATGAATGGCAGCCAAAAAAAAGGGCCCTCTAAACCACCCCCCCCCCACAACTTTTTGGAGCCTACTTAATGTTCTGCATGGGAGCTTCTGTGTTCTTTGTTGGAAACTGATCCTCCACTCTGGGTATGCGCTCGCTTGAGATCTCTTCCTCGGCCCCATCCTCTTCTCCGTCACTGTATACGCCGATCACCACTGACTCTTCAGAGCTAGGGGAAGGGAACAAACGGAACAGATCCTCCATTTCGGTAGATACATTGTCTGTTCTAGCCAGTATAGAGAGCTGTCCCTTTAAGACCCAGTCATCAAGACAGTGTAGTGAATACTGTTCCCTTTAAGTGCTTAATTGCACTTAATTGGCATTTCCTCCCTGGCTGCCACATGGGGATCACCTCACATCTCGCCATACAGGCTCCAGGGAGGACTCCTCTGCTGAATCCTTGTGAGGCAATGGACTTTGAATCTCCAGGTTCTTTAGAAAGGCATCTCCTTCTGTGAGCTCCCTCAGGATGTCAGCCTTCCCATTTTTAATCACAAGGAGACCAAATGGGAAAACCCATTTATATCGCAGACCCTTATCTATTAGCACTTTCATAATGAGCTGCAGTCTGCATCTCCTGTTTAGAGTCAGGGGGGACAGATCCTGAAATATTTGCAGCTTCATTTTTTTGTACGCAATATTGTTTGTAGCTCTTGTTATTTTGCAGAGGGCTTCTTTTGTTTTAAAGAAGTGAAATCTGAGGATAATATCCCTTGGGGGTCTCCTTGTTGGGGTCTACTCCTGAGGGCTCTATGACACCTATCAAGTGCCATCTCAGCCTCAGTATTGTCTGGGAGCATTGTATTCAGCCATTTTGAAACAAAGTTTTCTACTTCTAGTACTTATTCTGGGACACCTCTGATCCGAATATTGTTCCTGCGGTCCCTATTTTCGGAATCCTCCTGTCACTTGGTTAACTCTGAAATCTGCCCCATAAGTTGTTGTTATAATGTTTTTGTTAAGTAATTTTAATGTTGAGTCTAACTTCTTTTCCAGCTTGTCAGTTCTTCCCCCAGCAATGGCCATGTTGCTTTTTATCTCCCTTATTTCCTCCTGGAACATGTTCCTTAATTCCCTAATAAATTTTCTACAGTATGACCGTTTTTGTGGCCATATTTTTTAGCATAACCAGGTTTTCCTCTGACACAGGACCTTTCGCTGCATCAGGGTTAACGCTCTCCTCCTCTGCCAGCATCCCTGGTGCCCGTGCTGCATCAGCTTTGCTGAAGTAGTTTACTAGATCTGGCAAAATTTTATTGGATTTTACCCTGTTACGCATCTCTATATGTTTGCCTTGCAGTCTGAGCTTAATTCAGTGCAGTATATGCAGTTTTTGTGGTTGTTTATATCTGTTTATCGGCTGGGCAGGATGGAGCTATCAGATCAGACCTCCATGCCCGTTGCTGCCACGCATGCGCTTCCTCATGAATTGTTTTTTTAATATGTACAGCTCAACACACTTATAACGCTGTGCTGGGGTCCAAAGAATCACATCACGTTATAAGCAGATCGTGTTAGAAATAATGCACAATTGTATGCATTGTACAATAAAGTATTTACGATACCAATAATCGTGTTGTAAAGCATTCATGAACATAAAAATTGGGAGCCATGCTTACATCGTGTTTTAAGCGGATTCGTGTTGTAACGGATTATGTAATAACGGGGTTGAGCTGTATTGAGGTGGGATTATTTGGGTGTTTATATGTATTGTTTTTTTTAATATGTATTGGTTTTTTATACAGTATGCATTTTGTTTAATATCTATTAGGAGGGGGGGTTATATGTTTTTTATATGTATTGTTGTTTTTATATATTTTTTATATGTATTGGGCGAGGTTTAAATGTATTGGTGGGTGTAAGAGACAGACGTGTGCAGAGGTATGCAATGGAGACTGTTTAAAGTGAAACAAAAATTAGGCTTTATTGCGCTTGTTCCTTTAATACAGCAAAGACATTCAAAATAAACAAAAGAAAGGACTACTCCGCTTTGGAAAATATCTACAGATATACATCAGTCCCATAAGAAATACTATTATCTGTTTCTTGTAGCTGTAGGGGAAGGCCTCTCTGCTCTCCTGGGTCCGCACCCTTGTGTGTATGGCAATGTCTGTGTCCAGGTATAGAGGTCTTGTCCCCTTTGTCTTGCTGTCAGCTTGCAGTCCATCTGCCGCTCAAGACATTTGTTGTTCACCAGGTCAGCCCAATTGTGGACTAGGGGATATCTGGTCTGTCCTTCCTGGGTCAGCCCCCATTGTGAGCCCAGGAATCCTTTTCCTGTGTCTCAGATTACACTATTTCACAGAGCTCTGATTAGGCAGCTGACGTTTGCTTGATTGCCTTTTGCACTTGACCAGCTCCCTGCTGGATTTAGAAGCATTTTCTTTAACAGGGATATATCCCTGTTGCATACCTACCCTGTTTGTGGGAAGCTCGGGCTTACCACAGCCGAATCCCACCCTCCCACTTTCATTTGAGATATCTCTGTGGCTTGAATGAGAGTGGATGGAGGAAGAGAACCCTCAGTCCCGCTGGAATTGGAGCCCTTTCTCCAGTTTGTTAGTGTCTCCTCCCGAAGGTGGTTGAGATCAGCACTCAGTCGCTAGAGGAGGACTTTTTCCAAGTATAGTCTTTCTACTGACCACATGGTCATGAGATATACAATGCATTGGGCGCTCCTCTTTTTTATAGGTGGACTGTATGGCGACAGTCGCAGAACGTTCATACAAATAGCTTTCTCTCACCATCCTTTCCATGTACTCAATTTTAGCACTAAATGTCCATTTCATGGAATCAGAAGAGCGTTCAAGAATATCCCTTTGAGTTTTCAGCTCTTGAAGCTGTCTTTCTGCACTTTTTACTCTCTATGCAGTTGCCAGTCCAGCTTCTTTGGGATTGAGTTGCGATTCCACATCCACTTCCAGAGAACGTCCTATCTTTTTAGCTTCATCAGCTAAGGATTCTTCTGATTTGGATTCTGCACGTATACCTTTGTTTTTTGCCTGTTGGGTGGCTGAAGGTTTATCTAGTGCTCATTTTGGCGGTTCAAACTTTGCAATCTTGTTTTGCAGATGAGCGGTGTCCCCAGCTTTCACTGTACCCTTGTCTTCATGGGTATACGTTGCTGTGGGATACAGACACACGGGCAGGGTCAATACCTTTTCCTGTAGTACTGTTATCTCATTTTTCAGTCTTTCAAGCTCTTCTACTTCTTGGATTTTCTGCAAGTTTAATTCATCCACAAGAGATCCCTTTTTCTTGAGCGCATACTGCAATTTTCCTCTCAGGGTCTTTATCTCGTCACTGTGATTTCTCTGAGCTTGCTTCCATGTATCCTTCATTATATTGTGGAGTACTGTTAATTTCTTTGTTAGGGCTGCAGCTGCTTGCCTCAGTTTCTGGACCTTCTTGTGCGCCCTCTTATATCAAGTCACCTGGCCTCTAAGCTTGGCCTCTAGCGATGCTCTGGTGATGCTCAGGGTAGCCTTTAGTTCCACATGCTACTCTGTAGGGACACACTGGGATTGAGACGTTCCTGCAGCACTTGTACTCCTTTAGCAGCCTGCAGATTTTTCTTTCTGCAAAGTTCTCTACTTCTCCTCGGCATTCTGGAGGTGCGTACGCAGACCTTGCAGTTGGTTCTGCAAAAGGTGCTCTGCTTGTCCGTGTTGCTCCAATGCTTCAAACTTTTCATCTTTCAATAATTTCTTTAATTTTTGTAGCTCGTGCATCTTTTCCTTCTTTTCATTGACGTGGTCGGTCAAATCAAAATGTTCTTCTTTCAGTCTCGTATTTTCTCTTTTTGCAGTCTTTGTAATATTCAGGGCCTCCTTGTAGTCCTCCTTCCATTTATGCACTTCTGATTTGAGACTCCCGGTCTCCTGGTGTGAGATGTCGATATCTAGGTTGTTGAGGGTCTGAAGCTCTTCTGAGAGACTTTGAGATCCATATTAAGACTGAGGATAGTTTTTTGAGAGATGTCCAGCTCCTCAGCGAGACTGTGAAGTTCCTTTTTAGAGACTTCCAGTTCTGTGCGGCAACTGCTGATCTCTTGGTGCGAGGTATCCAGTGCTATGCGGAGAGATTGAACCTACTTCCGGGATATGTCTACCTCTGTCCGGACACTGTTGACCTCCTGGTGTAAGGCATTCAGTTCTATGCGGAGAGTGCGAACCTCATTCTGAGAGACTTCCACCTCTCTATGGTGATTGCGAACCTCTTGCTGAGAGAGACTAATTTCTTTCAGTGCCTCCTCATACTTCTGTTTCAGGTTAGCAATCATTTTGTCAGATTTGCTCTTTTTTCCACCATGGTGGCATTAGTAGTGTTTGCAGTATCTAACTCAGTCTTGAGATCATCCAATTCGGTATGGCCCGCCTAGTAAATTGTAAGTACAGTCTTCTGTAGTTAAGCATTATTTTCTCTGTCCACTTTCAATTCTTCACGGAGCAGATCACAGTTATGTGTGGCATTTTGCAGGGCATCTTCAGTGCTGGTCAAGGGATCGTCACTCATTGGTTCCGGCTCCGCTTCCCTGGGATGGTTGGTTGAAGGTCCCTCACTGTTGACACCGGACAAATACTTCTTTGGGTTACACGACTTCTGCCTCGGACCCTCTGGATATTCTGTCATTCGCATGATGAATTCTCCATTTTCTCTAGGCTGCAGGGCATCTCGGTCCCCCTTTTTCTCTGCGGACGTGTCTGTTCATTCCACGGTAAGTGAAGAACTGCTTTTCTTTTTCTTGTTCCACCTTTTAATTTTGGATGACTCATCCCATCCGTCTTTATTTGAAACTTCAGCAGCTTCACTGTATCCGCCAGGCTTTTCTTGCAGTTGCGTTAGCTGACAGGAATATTCGGGTCATAGACACCGGTTTGTTCTTTGCGTACCGAGCTCAGGCACCTCCACCATTCTTTGGGTGTTCTGTGGGTGTGACTCAGTTCAGATTCCCCATAAGAGCTATCTTCTGTAAGGAATCCGTTCCTGGTTTTGGCTGGAGCTCACTCTTGCAGAGTTGGTGAGCTCTCAGACAGACCTTCCCTTGGATTTGCAAACACTATCACCTGTGCTTGCAATCACTTCAGCTCTGTTTCTCTGCTCTGGCATTGGAGGAATTCCCACACACCCCTGTCTAGTAATTGGCCATCTGTTCTTCTTATACTGGGTTCTCCCTTTCTCTCATTGCGGAGCATAAACCAAGATTCACTTGGATGTTTCTGTGTTTGCCACAAACACACCTGCCTTAGCCTTGTACCTGAGACTTGCTGCATTCACCCCAGGCAGAGGTCTTGTTCCTGTTCTGAAGCACTGGATCCACAGTGCTAGTCTTGCCTTGTTCCTGAGACCTGCTGCTTTCACCCCAGGCAGATGTCTGCTTTCTGGTTCCTGTACTGAAGCGCTGGATCCCCAGTGCATCTTGCCTTGTTCCTGAGACCTGATGCATTCACCCCAGGCAGAGGTCTGCTTCCTGGTTACTGTGCTGAAGCACTGGATTCCCAATGATAGTCTTGCCGTGTTCCTGAGACCTGCTGCATTCACCCCAGGCAGAGGTCTGCTTCCTGGTTCCTGTGCTGAAATCCTGGATCCCCAGTGCTGACATTGCCGAGTTCCTGAGACCTGCATTCTCCCCTTGCAGAGACCTTATCATGGGCCGCTTCCGCTCCTAGCGCAGAGGCCATTCCCGCGCTTCAGCTGCTATGTTGCAGCGGTGTGCACCTTACTTCCTGTTGCCGAACTCCTGCCTGGACGTCGACTACCCTACCGTCTCCAACCCTGACCCTGGTGTGTCTATGGATTACCCGGCTTCTCCAACCCTGACCCTGCTACAATTGAATACGGTCTGCGCAATCCTGAATTGGCTTCGTGGTCTAAGGTCGGTGTATTCACATCCCCACCTCAGCCCCGTGGTCGGGTCCCAGTTTGAGGCGAGCACGTCCATTACATCTTCATCATTATAGGACCGGAAGGGCCACTTTTCCGTGGGGTAAGGTTCATTACAGGAATGCCACATCTTGTCCTCCATTTTGGAGCTATCAGGTGGATTTTTCTTCCTGACCTCGGGAGGCCCTATTGCAGCTGATTTCACTGTATTCGCTAGAACCCTATCTGGTATTCCTACAGGTGGGCAGACTTTGCTTGTAGAGTTTGTATCTCTCACATGCGTCTCTGTAAACTTTTTCTTCTTCTTTACTTTGGTATGTTTTAAAACATCAGCGGTAGTGTGCACACATTCTTTCTCATCAGTGATACTGGATGTGCACTTGCTAAGCAAAACGTCTGTACCTTCCTTAAGTCCACAGCGCATTGCTTGCTGCTGCAGTTCCTTGGCTCGTTGAAAAAAATATTCCTCTTGCTGCTGCCCTTTTTCTGGGGCCATATTGGGTCATCCTCATCGTCCAAATAAGGCCTGAAGGTACACTGCCCCGTGTGGCTGGGCTCTTTACACCTTTCTTCCCCATTCTTGCAGAGTCTGTATTTGACTTCAGCTGGGAAGCCATTTTAAATTCCCAGGTTTTTTTTTTGTCTTTCACAAGTTGTGGGGTAGACTCTGGTCACAGCATCAGTACCTTGTTTGCGTCACTCTCTGTCACAGTCCTCCCAGTCCGTGGCATTGTGGCTTTCTCCAGTGCAGTGTAGTTTTCCTGCCTGGATGAGTATCGCTTTAATTCTGGTCACTTCTGCATGTGTTTTGTTGCTCAGACTGTTGCAGGAACTTATGCAGGCAAAAGTACAACATTTTTTTACAGGCAGTCCCCCTCTGGGGCCCCTTTGAACTTCAAGGGCCACCTCTCATTCCAACTTCTGACACCATATGTAGGAGATGTGTGCAGAGTATGCAATGGAGACCATTTAAAATGAAACTAAAAGTAGGCTTTATTGCGCCTGTTCCTTTAACACAGCAAAAACATTCAAAATAAACAAAAGAAAGGCCTACTCCGCTTTGGAGAATATCTACACATTTAATACAGCCCTCTCTAACTGTGTGGGTAGCTAAGCTAATTACCACCCCCAAAGATATATATATATATAAACCATACAAAAACCGTTTGTTGAAGCACGAGATTAGGAGACAGCACTCTAGTAAGTTTGATCACAAGTTTTTTGTATTGAAAAAAAAAGACACATAAACCGACGTTTCGGTCCCCCAGTGGGACCTTTCTCCAGGTGGCACCACGATCTCGTGCTTCAAATGGTATTGTATGGTTTATTATTGCTTTATGGGATAAGCACCCAATTTTTTCTACTTGCAAGTGGAGTGCCGGTGCAACCCTGATGACCGAAACGTTGGTTGCAGTGCCCTGTGATTCAATACAGTTCTTTGTCTGAAGACGACATGCAGTGTGCTGTCTCTTTTTGCTGGACCCCAATCTGGTAATATATTTTATATATATTTACACGTAGCAAGCACATAGCTCAAATCAAAGCTGTTCATCTTATGCTAGAACCCAAAACACAATATAGGTACCCTGTTTGACAGCACAGTGATATAGCAGATAAACCAACATATAGGTAGGAAACCTACAGAAAACATGCCAATTTCAGTTCCCCATTGTCACGGGAGACCAGTACTTTTACACCGAAACAACCCGGATTACTAGCACCAGACGGGACAACGTTGTTGAATAAAATGAGGTTTATTCTAACAAGCAAGCAGACAAATCAAAATACCCAATCACAAGATATTAGCAACTGGGGACCTGGGGAGTAGACTCTAGCCTCGCTATGTGCAGGGGCCTGCTTCAAGTAGGATTGCCCTGTCCGCTTCTCGTGCTGGATCTCAAAGTGCTGAACACACAGTAGCCACTCTGAAATATTCCGCCTTTTGAATCGCCGTCAAACTCCACACTCTGTCTGGTACTCTGATCGGCAGCACTCCTTATATAGCCCTCAGTGGCTATCCTTTACATAAGGAAGGAGCCTCTGGCCAACCAGAGCACAGATTGAGATGGTGCAACCAATGCCAGAGAGAGGGGGCGTACAGAAGCACTCAAGACTGCCCCTTGGTGAAAGCTGCTAATAAGTGGGGAATCGAATTGGCCAATGAGAACCATGCCTACGGAGCTCAGACCCTATAATGCCTCCCCCTGGAAAACACTATACCTCCCGCTGGATAGGAGCCTCAGAGTCTGCAGGGAACAAAGGCTCTAAAACCCCATCCCTGGACCTGATTGTCCACCCTTCCCCACTCACCCAATGTCTAAGAACCTCACCGCTCCCAGCCTTTGTCTCAATCCACATTTCTATGCAGGAATCTCGGCTGATTCAATCAACGAGTCTACCACCATAGAAATGTACACACGCGATCCACAAAACAAGCATGCTGGCTGGGGGAAAATTACATTATCAACGGGAATAATAGTGCTTACATTATTTACATGTTCCGGTATCATTACCCCCCAATATCCACATAAAGGTTCCCTCTCAGATATACAGTACCACCATTCTGAGACTCTTCCCTTAAAGGGTCAAAACCTGCAAAATGTATCCGCCCTGGTACTGCACCGACACACTTTATTCGAGCAAATACCCAGTATGTACCTGGCAGATACCTGGAATGCGCCGCTCCTCCCCTCTGACAAGCCCCGTTGCGTTTGCCTTCCCAGCCTGGGTTCATGCCTGGCTGACGGGCGGCTGATCTGTTAAATGATAATGATTAGGGTTTAATAGGCTGCAATGCTTCGCATGTCTACCAGATGGCATAAATTCATGAATTGTAATGCAGTATATATATATATACTGTGCAGTATTGCAGCCAGCGGGAATAAAATGCTTCAATCCCTGCATGGAAAATACCTCAATGCACTCGGGCAGAAAACAGTCACAAACCTCAATACACCCGGGTATACCCGAATTCGTGGGACTAGCCGAGCTCGAATAAAGTGTGTCGCCAGTGTAGCATGCATAGACAGCCCAAAACACATGGTTTTAGGGGTAGCTAGCCGGGTTTCACCTTTATTATGTGAGACCAGCTACCCCTACCGTCACACCCATTGAGACCACCCGTGGTGTCAAGGTGTTCAAGGTATAGATTAATTTGAGCATTCAGCTTTAGAAGGATCCCTGTCTAATGCCACCTCACCTGGGTCTCGTAACATGGGCAATTGGCATACAACAGAGTGTTGTCAAAGAGTGATCTCTTTCCCAGAAGTGTCTTGCTACCTGTTGGAATTTAAATTCATCACAGTCCGCTGGACTGGTTAGAGCCTTTTGTATAGCTGATAAATTAAAATGCATGCATTTCTTAAACATTCGTGATGGTTTTACGATGTAGTATAGACCGCAAGAACATTTTATAAAGTTCAGCTGCGGCCGCCTTTATCCTAATGCGGCCGTAGCCGCGTCGCTCTGATAACCGCGGCCAGATGCGGTCTGTTTTTTTATTTTTCGGAGCGGTTTGCGATATGTATCACATTTTGGCGCATTAAACATTATGATGACGTTTTGAATATATTTCTTTGAACTGATAATCCATTATACAACGCTCTCCCCCTCGCCCCCGCACACACACAAGGCTCAAGGATTTCAACTTCTTATCTACAGTACACCTCTCCCACACCATTGATTTGTAAAGGATGGCTTTCTGGCTTGAATCTGTAACGATGCGCGGAACACGCCCCCTGCGGCGTGTCCCTTCCTTACCTGTTTACTTCTGATCGCCGCTCTCTAGCTGCGAGTCAAGATCCTGTGTCTTTAAGGATTCTGAAGCAAGCAACGCCCTCTTGCTTTCTGGCAAACCTGCCCTCTTCCTCCTGACAGGAAGTAAGCCTCTCTTTGAATTTCTCTTTGCATTTAGTCTTTTGCTACCAGCCCTGGTGCCTGCTGGTACTCATCGCATACTGTTCCTGCCTGGACCTCCTTGGGACCTTTACTTATCTCCTGCAGATTCCGGAAGACTGGGACAGTCACTCTTATAAGATTGTAAACTCCTCGGGGCAGGGACTCCTCTTCCTTAATGTTATGTTTGTCTAAAGCACTTATTCCCATGATCTGTTATTTATATTATCTGTTATTTATTCGATTACCACATGTATTACTACTGTGAAGCGCTATGTACATTAATGGCGCTATATAAATAAAGACATACAATACAATACTGAGGTTAGTTTACCGTTGGGTAGTGTAGGTACCTGCTTAGTAGGGTTCACCTTGACGTGGTAGCAGGATTATAATTCCTTGGCCAATGGATTAGACTAAGAACTCTTATGTTATGTTTAGTTTCGCTGCAACTTGCTGTTTCTGGCACTATGCCTTTAAGAATTCTGGATGTTCTCTAAGAAGCAATCCTTCTCTGGATGTTACCATGTGCTCTGGACTCTATGCCCATGTTCCTGTACCATGTTCCTGGTTTCCGTTTCCAGACTCCCGTGCTGAAGCGTTGGCTTCCCACAACCCCGCGTTGGTGCTTGAGAACGCGCGCACTCCCGCTCTCCTGTCAGAGCTTGCGCACCAGTGCAGCTGGATCACTCATGTCTCTGAGCTTGGCTCCGCACCTCCGGACGCGTTGCACATTCTCATGCGAGCGGCGCGGTCACGTGACTACGTGCGCCGATCCCCAGCTGCGCGGCAACTTACTCCCTTCGTATCCCCTGCGGCCTCCCCACCTCGCTAACGGGTCCTTCCCTTTCTCCCTGCGCTTGTGAGGAGAGCACAAGCGTGACAGAATCTTCCCGAGCGTGGCCTTACATTCCTGCGCATGGGACCTAGTTGATTATTAATGTGCATGCGTGTATAACTTCCCATTCAATTAGAAGTTCTACAGTAGTCAGAAAATAAAAGTATTTTTTTTTCTCTCGACATGTGACTGCATAACAATTCTTGATATTCTGAGAATCAAGTTTTACAAATATATATTTTTTTCGGTTATCGACATGGGCTTGCAAAGCAATTCTGGATATTATGAGAATCAAGATTTACAAATATCTATTTTTTTTTTATATCTACATGGGCTTGCATAGCAATTCTGGATATTATGAGAATCAATCAGTACTGTTGCTTTTTAATTCTACACTAGTCATGCACATTCTTTATGAGGTAGGTGGCATAGTACTGTGATTTTTATTTGGGGGTGTGGGGATCAAAACATTTTCTGACCTGTTGAAAATATGTCTTTGAACTACAGGTAATCCTTCATACAGATTCCCTCCCCCTCCCCCCCACACACACACAAGGCTCAAGGATTTCAACTTCTTATCGACACCTCTCACAAACCATTCTTCCCGAGCCTGCTCTCACTGTTCTCCGCCTGCGTGTTATTCTCTTTGGGACCTGGGACCTTGTTGATTATTAATGTGCATGTGTGTATAACTTCCCATTCAATTAAAAATTCTACAGTAGTCTGAAAATAAAAAATAACATTTTTTGTTTTTTTGTTTTGTTTTTTCTTTTCTCGACATGTGCCTGCATAAAAATTCTTGATATTCTGAGAATCAAGTTTTACAAATATATATTTTTTTCGGCTATCGACATGGGCTTGCATAGTAATTCTGGATATTATGAGAATCAAGTTTTACAAATACCTATTTTTTCGTTTATCGACATACTGCTGCGACACACTTTATTCGAGCAAATACCCAGTTTGTACCTGGCAGTGTCAAGGATTGAACTTCGGCTGAAGTGGATCCCAGTGGCAGGAACAGCAGGGAGCGAAGTAGGGGTCACAAGCAGAGATCCAAGGCAGGTGGCAGGTAGCGAAGTCCGGTAACAAGCAGGGGTCCGAGGCAGGCGGCAGGTAGCGAAGTCAGGAAACAAGCAGAGGTCGGCAACGAGGAAACTGGAACAGGATGATAGCAAAAGCTAACACAGCAGTAAACACAAGAACCTTGCAGGTGCTAAGGAACCAGTATAAACAGGCAAGGAGGAACAGGAAAGGGAGGTTTATATAGGCAGGCTGAGAGGTGGAGCACAGGTGCAGAGGTGTCAGGTAACAGGTTCTGGAATGTTCCTAGTTTAGCAGCAGCAATCCCGGTGGACAAGTTTAGGTACTGCAGGCTATAACAAGACATTAGAGTGGCAGCAGTCCCGGTGGCGAAGCATAGGTACAGCAGGCTAGAGAATATGACAGGCAGATACCTGGAATGCGCCGCTCCTCCCCTCTGACAAGCCCCGTTGCGTTTGCCTTCCCAGCCATGGTTCATGCCTGGCTGACGGGCAGCTGATCTGTTAAATGATAATGATTAGGATTTAATAGGCTGCAATGCTTCGCGTGTCTACCAGATGGCATAAATTCATGAATTGTAATGCAGTATATATATATACACTGTGCAGTATTGCAGCCAGCGGGAATAAAATGCTTCAATCCCTGCCTGGAAAATAACGCAATGCACTCGGGCAGAAAACAGTCACAAACCTCAATACACCCGAGTATACCCGAATTCGTGGGACTAGCCGAGCTCGAATAAAGTGTGTCGCCAGTGTAGGCTTGCATAGCAATTCTGGATATTATGAGAATCAATCAGTACTGTTGCTTTTTAATTCTACACTAGTCATGTACGTTCTTTATGAGGTGGGTGGCATAGTACTGTGATTTTTATTTGGGGGTGTGGGGATCAAAACATTATACTGACCTGTTGAAAATATGTCTTTGAATTACAAGTAATCCTTCATACAGATTCCCTCCCCCTCCGCCGCGCACACACACAAGGCTCAATGATTTCAACTTCTTATCGACACCTCTATCAAACCATTCATTTTCAAATGGTTGGCTTTGTGGCTTTAATCTTCCCGAGCCTGCTCTCACAGTTCTGCGCCTGCGTGTAATTAATTTTATTAATGCGCATGCGTGTATAACTTCCCATTCAATTAGAAGGCTCAAGGATTTCAACTTCTTATCGACACCTCTCACAAATCATGAGAATGACTCAACATCCACCCCCCCCCAACTCTTTGAAGCTTTGTTTACGGTAACGCATGCGCACATGTGATAATCCTTCCCGAATTTAATATGTTAATCTGATTAGCCCTTCTGTGCCCTTCAACCTCTCCACCCCACCACTTCACACACAAGTCCTTACAACGTGAATAAAAATGTTTATCCACACCTTCCCGAATTTAATATGTTAACCTGATTAGTCCTTCTGGGCCCTTCAACCACCCGCCAGGGGAGGGGGTGTTTCAATGATTATGATTATCGTGAATGTAAAGAAATATTTATTTTATTTTATTAGGAATAAAAAATACAAATATCATGAATAATACAAATTGCAGTCTTTATCTTCTTGTACTGTATTTCTTCTGTCAGTTGAAAATTGAGGGCCGGTGGATAATCATGGAAGAATGAAAAATACAATAATCATGAATAATGCAAATTTATAATAATAAAAACAGTAATACAATTTTTTAGTCTTTCTCTGCTTCGTCGTGGCCACGTTGCATTCTGTAGTTCACTGAGAGGGTTTTGTTTGTGTAAATCATGACTGTAGATACACTAAACACACTGTTCACACAATTTACAACATGCTACCCCCTCCCCCAGCCCTTCCTTTTTTTGTGAAGAACTCTCTGAAAAGGAAAGAAAAAAATGAGTGCAGTTAAGTGCATATAATGGCATTGTGTACAGCAGGCATGTCAAACTCGCGGCCCGCGGGCCGCATGCGGCCCACACCGAGTATCTGTGCGGCCCACCCAGTATGTCCCGGTTACGGCGGCGGTGAGGAGGATGCGGCAGCTGGTAAGTATTGTCTGTGTGAGTGAATGATGCCAGGTGATTGGATGAAGGGCCGCATGGGTTTGAAAGAAGGAGGCGGGACTTAGAATGCCGGCCGGGATGCAGGGGATTGGTCGCAGGCAGGTCAGAGGAAGCGGGGGCGGGGCTTCCGCTTTGTGCAGAGCACACGGTGAGTGTGTCTCTGCCTTCCCGCTCCTCTGCCTGTTGCGCGGTGTCCCCGCCGGGCGGGCAGGCCACAGGCAGGACCCGAGGTAGAGGCGCTCACCCCCTTGCTGCTGACCCCCCTTGCTGCTGACCCCCCTTTGCCGCTAACCCATCTTTGCCTCTGACCCCCCTTGCCGCTAACCCCCCTTTGGTGCAGACCCCACGTGTTCTCCGCTCCGAGATCCCGCGGCGGGTCTGGCAGCGGGGAAACCACCTCTCACTGCCCCCTGTGTGCTCCGCTCCGAGTTCCCGCAGCGGGTCTGGCAGCGGGAAACCACCTCTCACTGCCCCACGTGTGCTCCGCTCCGAGCTCCCGCGGCGCGTCCCCTTGCCGCTAACCCCCCTTGCCACTGACCCCCCTTGCCGCTCACCCCTTTCTGCGCCCCCCCTTGCCGCTCACCCCTTTCTGCGCCCCCCCCTTGCACCCTTGGCGCTCCCTATGCCCCCCCCATCCATCCGTCCGTCGCTGTTCTCCACTTTGTGTGTGTGTGTGGGGGGGGAGTGTGTGTGTGGGGGGGGGGAGTGTGTGTGTGTGTGGGGGGGAGTGTGTGTGTGGGGGGGGGCGGGTGTGGGGGGGGAGTGTGTGTATGTGGGGGTGGGGGAGTGTGTGCATGTGGGGGGTGGGGGAGTGTGTGTATGTGGGGGGGGGGAGTTTGTGTATGTGGGGGGGGAGTGTGTGTATGTGGGGGGTGGGGGAGTGTGTGTATGTGGGGGGTGGGGGAGTGTGTGTATGTGGGGGGGAGTGTGTGTATGTGGGGGGGGGAGTG
>NC_134487.1:175033602-175070257 GCF_040206685.1 Ascaphus truei | reverse complement strand
TTGCCCCCACTCTGAGGCCCGCCCCGGGTCCCCGGGGAGGCTAGCCTCTCATATCCGCCGACCCCCGACCCCGCAACCCGGAAGTCCCTCCTATAGGCAGAAGTGCCCGAGTGCCAGGGAGTCTTTGAGATGACGTCTGGTATGCCGGTCGGAAGCTCCTCCCTCCTCCTGTTCGCGCTCTCTGCTTGCTTTCCCGCTCTCATCTTCTACGCTTGTCAGGGAAGAAGGGGATCCGGCGTCTCTCAGCTGCAGTTCTCGAGGAAGACCACCAGGGGGGGACATCGCGGGAGTACCTATGGCCGGCCATTTTGACACGAGGGAGGGAGAGTTGATTCAGGCCCCTTTAAGAGCTCTACCGGTCCGGCGGAGCTGTGTAGACCTCGTGGTTTCACGTGGCTTCCTCCGGCGCGGCTCCCACTCTGTTCCAGGACGTGGATGTGGACGGATCAGCCTCGGATTCCAGGTGAGGGGGACAAGAGGGGCCAGGGCTGGATAGGTTCTGCTGCAGTCCCAGCTTCTTGAGGAAGCTGTTTCCGTCCTCGGCCCTCCGTAGAGTATTCGCAACCCCGTTCTTCACGACTAGTAGGGCGAAGGGGAACAGCCATCTATATTTGACCCCTCTGTCCTGCAGGGTTTTAGTTACTGGACCCAAGCTGCGTCTTCTTAGGAGGGTAGCCGGGGATAGATCCTGGAAGATCTGAAGCTTGGCGCCCTCATATTCCATGGACCTGGCCTCCCTGGCGATCCGGCAAACTGCATCCTTTATTTTATAATAGTGAAAGCGAACTATTATATCTCGAGGGGGGGCTCCCGCCTGCGGTCTTGAGCGGAGGGCCCTATGACACCTATCAAGGTGTAAGTCCTGGGCAGATTTATCAGGCATTATGTGTTCCAGCCACTGCTGTACAAATTCCTCAGCGTCCGTTACTGTCTCTGGGACCCCACGGATACGGACATTGTTCCGTCTGTCCCGGTTTTCAGTGTCCTTTTGTTTGTCAGTGAGGTCTCGGATCTTCTCCTGTAACTGGGCTACTGTGTTGTTTGTCTGCTGCAGGGCCCTCTTGTTGGCGTCCATTTTGGTCTCTAGGGACCCGGTCCTCTCCCCCAGTCCATCGAGGTCCCTCCTCAGATTCCACAGCTCTCTGTTGAAGAACTGTTTCATCTCGGCACAGAACTCTCTGAGGTCTTTTCTGGTGACTGGTTCGCTGTCATCCGCTCTCCCGGCCGGTTCTGCTGCCATCCCTGCCAAAGGGGGATCAGGTCTATCTCCCGCTGCTGGGGGGTTCTTGTTAAAATATGTAGTGACCGAGGGGTCTTTCAGCTTTGATTTCCCTCGTGCCGGCATCCCCAGGTGTTCCCCTTCTTAAACTTGCTGGTCTGCTTTGTGGGGGGTCACTTTGATTGCCGCTTTTATTTGATTATATTGCCGATGCGAGCAGAGCTAGAAACCTAAGCTTCCATCTACTCTGGCTTCGCGCATGCGCCTCCAGGTCTTTGTCTTTCTTTAATATGAAAAGCCTAAATTGATACATTTTTGCAACCTCTTCCTTCAGTCTCAAGGCCAAGTTACAATAGCACTCTGTGGTATCTTTATTAAACGAAACACCTGCAAGTCGACACATTACTGAAGCATATGCGCATTACAATTCATGAATATCTGCCATCTGGCGGACACGCGAAGAATTGCAACCTATTAAATCCGAACCATTCTCAATAAACGCATCAACCGCGCGTCAACCGCACACGACCCGCGGCTGGGAACGCAAAATGAATGCGGCATGCTCCAGGTGAAGTGCGTTGCATTCCAGGAAAAAGCCAGGGAAAAAACGGCGATGTGTTAGACTCAGATGTGCCGCAGCAGTATGCTGAGTTTTCTATGAGCACCTTTAATGTATCTCTGATTTAAATCCAGTGACAAAGTACAAAGTTAGTAAATCTCTGGAATAGGCAACTATCAATGAAAGATATGTCAATGTTAAAAGAATATACTTTTATGCCTCCATGCCCTGTTCCATTGTAGTTTACATCAGTGTCTCTATTATCATTTTATTTATGTATCTTTCTTATTACTTATAAGGCATCAACTTATCCAGGGTGCTGGATTCATGTGACTGGGCAATGAGGTACCAAAGATAGAAATGATGGGAGCCAGGAACTTTTGAAGTACAAACAACACTCTTTATTTGTGCCCTCTTGGTATTAGGGCTCTCCTCATTCATTCAAAGTTTACATTAACATAGATGTTATCCATTTCATTGCACAGGCTGTACTCTTAAAAAATTGCACCACCAGGCGCCCAATCTTTACACACTGTGGAGCAGCGGACACTTAACTGACTACTTTTAATGGACCTGTTCTGCATAACATCTGTTACGCTCTGTCAGTATGAACCCTTTCTTGGATCCTGACCGACTGAATATATTCAGGGGATCTACACTCCATTACGGTTTCCGAACTACCACTTCTAGACAGACTAGGATTTGAGGCACGTGCTTGTCTGTCTATCTTACTGTATTACACCTGGGGACCTCCTCATAGAGACCTCTGTGACTTGCCTGCCTCCTCTTCTGTGAACCACTGGATTCACCTTGGCCATATCTTGGGACACTATCTTGAAGGGACACTGTCCCTATCTAGAACATAATAAACTGGTCTATCCTATAAACTCAGGACATACTTCTTAACTACTGTATATACACTGAGGGTCATCTCCTCATCCTCCAGGAACAAAACCCCTAGAATCTTCTCCACTTCCTGTATACTGCATGTGACGTCATTGTTCCTCAAGCAACAACAGGGAATAGTTTAGCTGACTCACCCCAAAACCTGCTTAATAGGAAAATATAAATTTCTATATGGGTCCACACCATTAATCCCTACTAGACCATGGTAATCCCTTAGTGTGATTACATACATGTTGCAGCAAAGATAATTAGAAGACTTTCAAAGCAAGTGCTTAAAAATACAAATAGTACACACGCACACAAACACAAATCTATCTATAGTATATATAGGCTGTATAAGGAAAAACTACAAGAAAATAAAAACATGATGTACAGTACATACATATAAGACTACTATAAAAATATTGTCATATATTTGCTCTAGACACAAGCCATAGACATAGTAAGTAAGTTATTAAACCGCTTCATTATTGGTAATGTGTTCAGAATGCTTCCAGCAATGAAGGGTGCAGGCAGTTTAGTTTATAATGTGGACCAAATGTTGCCCATCCATAATCCTTGCACTGCTCCATTCTGTGATTTGACATGCCTGAGCGCCTTTGTGTCTCTGAGATGTGTCATGAAAGTGTCAGATTCATCTGATATACATGAAAATGTTCTGTCTATGACAACTTCCTTCAGGGAAGCCATATGGGGCAAGTGTTTGTGTTACTTTCTGGAGTATGATGGATGGCACCTCCTCTTCCTTAGGCCAACATGCCTTGATTATCAACTACCACTGCTTATGTTCATCAATAATCTGTTGCCTGTGCTCTGGTGAGAAAAGGAGATTTCTGCTGCACACCATATAATCAATAAAGATGCATAAATACCGGTGCTCCTACACTGGCGACACACTTTATTCGAGCTCGGCTAGTCCCACGAATTCGGGTATACCCGGGTGTATTGAGGTTTGTGACTGTTTTCTGCCCGAGTGCATTGAGTTATTTTCCAGGCAGGGATTGAAGCATTTTATTCCCGCTGGCTGCAATACTGCACAGTATATATATATATACTGCATTACAATTCATGAATTTATGCCATCTGGTAGACACGCGAAGCATTGCAGCCTATTAAATCCTAATCATTATCATTTAACAGATCAGCCGCCCGTCAGCCAGGCATGAACCCAGGCTGGGAA
The DNA here is from genome assembly GCF_040206685.1 of Ascaphus truei. Lineage (NCBI taxonomy): Eukaryota > Metazoa > Chordata > Amphibia > Anura > Ascaphidae > Ascaphus > Ascaphus truei. Next base: position 175,066,393 of record NC_134487.1, on the reverse strand, counting down.
AGCAAACGCAACGGGGCTTGTCAGAGGTGAGGAGCGGCGCATTCCAGGTATCTGCCAGGTACATACTGGGTATTTGCGCGAATAAAGTGTGTCGGTGCAGTATGTTCAAGGACGGCCTGCTGGGAATCCAAATGGTATAATAGAACAAGAATAACACAGAGCACTTCGGATTTTCTAATACTGTTTAATGAGCCAAAAAACTAAGCGACGTTCGACCTGAGTTGGTCTTTTTCAATTGGTAAGCCACTTACTACTTGAAAAAGACCAACTCAGGTCGAAACGTCGCGCAGTTTTTAGGCTCATTAAACAGCATTAGAAAATTTGAAGTGCCCTGTGTTATTCTTGCCTCTGCTCTGGTTACATTGTACATTTTTGTAATTGCGCAGTAGGTACCAGCTTCTGAAGAAAAAGATGCCTCGTCACGTGATTCTGGACAAACACGTTAACCTCCCTGTGCTTTTTAGTATATAAAAAAAATTAGGTTGCATATCAGTTTAGGGCATGGCCTTTTGCTTGGTATATAGTATGTTGTCCTACCCATTGTCTGAGCGAAAGCTCAATTTTTTTATATTGTAGTAATGTGATTGTAAAATGTTACCAGGTATGCCAACTTTCACATTATTGGATTGAAAGGTCTCCTTGCACATTTTCAGTTTGTATTCAGTCTGAATTATTAGTCAAACATTTGTAGACCGTTTCTCATTTTCAAAATCACATTTATTCAAAGACAGTCTTCCTTATTTGTAGAGAGTATCAGTCATTGGAAGACAGTTTTACTCATTGGTAGAGCATTTCCCTTTTAGAAAACATGGTTCATTGGAAGACAGTCACTCATTCATGAGTGGCTCATTTAAAGACTTATTTATAGGAAGGCCATTTTTACTTTAAGAACAGATATTGGAAGATTTATATTTCAACTAAAAAGTTAATTGGTAAGTACGACTTCACATACTTTAGAGCAGTGCTGCTCAGCTCCACTCCTCAAGACCCCCCAACAGGCCAGGTTTTAAGGTTATCCCAGCTTCAGCACAGGTGGCTCAATCGAAGACTCTCTAGAGAGGTAGAGAGATAGAAACTGGGATATCCTTAAAACCTGGCCCACTAGGGGGTCTTGAGAACTGGAGTTGAGCACCCCTGCCGTAGAGTGCTGTGTTCTGGATGCCACATCTCAAGAAAGACATCAATAATCTAGAGGTGGCTTCATTGATGGTTTAACAGATAGAAAAAAAAATCTCCTTTTTCAATTTCTTTTTTTTTTTTTGCTATTTATCTTTTTCTCTTTTCTTTATTTTTCTGGCTTCCTTTCATTTTTTCCCACGGTGCTCTGTTGGCTGTTCCATGGATTCATAATATCTGTTGTCAGAGCAAAAGAATGATAGCACCAGGTTGTTACTTCTAAATAGAAGACTGCAACTCATGCCATATGTCACAGTGTGAAAGTTATACGAGTAAAGTTTCTCTTGTTCAGTGCAGACAAGACCAAATTGAACGTAGAGCTATGGGTACATTCCAGGACATTTGTCAAGGGTTGCAAAGTCTGCAGACTTATTGATTGCTGCCTAAGTGGGTGGTGAGGACAGCAAAAACAGCAGACACAGGCCTAAAGCACAACGTTTTTCTGTTCAGTTTGGTTACAATTACATTGTTAAATCTGTATTGCATGTTCATGAGCTTTTAGATGGTATTTTTTTTAGAGGGACCCATTTCTATATCGTCTTAGGTTGTGACGTACTTAGGGTTGGGGATGTGGGGGGTACCCTCGCGACTACTCAATATGAACATATGGTAAGCTATGTAGGTGCTATGATCTGGGGCAACAAATGAAATCAACAAACTAGAGAAAAAGGATCCCCATATATGAGAGCACTCTTACAGTGTCAACAGCAGAGAGACAACCTTGAGTGGAGAACAAAGTGGATGGAGCTGGTCCCTGAGCGGGACCAATGTGTACCTAGTGTGAATAAATATCAGTATTTAGAATAAACTTTTATTGTGAGCTATGCTCTATAAATAAAATAAAGGTGTGGACACAATGTGTATGAGAGTTAATTGAAGTTTGTCCCCAAACTCAATCCGAAGCCTAAATAAAGTAGCAAAATGTTAAAACTCTGTAGAGGTAATTGTATACTCTTAGTAGCATTTCAATACTGCAGGTACTAATGAAACTCGGTGTGACCTATCTGTGAAAGCATAGTCTTATCATCAGACCTAATTTGTTCTGACACCAATATGTATCAGTATTTGCATAAACAATAAAGCCTGGATCACATACAATACAGTGTGTCTGAAGTCCTGGATACTCGGGTTGGGATAGATGCGTCTGGAGATCCAGTCAGTACATCATCTAGTGTTAATCACCATATGAAGCCTGAGGAGCGGAGCCTGTCTAGATGGTGGTCTAATACTCTGTGGTTGTGAAGTAAGAGCTCCCCAGTGAAATATATGCCTGTCACCAGAGCCCCCATCCGCCTATACACGGATCAAGGAAAGTGTTAATCGCTCACAACCATGTAAGGTATGGATGCTCAGCAACCTAAAGATAAGTGAGGTGACAGTCTAAGGGGATCATACACGGACAGAACTTTATCCTCTACTGTTGGTTTCCAGGCTCCTCTGAAGGTAGCTGAGATATTCCCCAAATGGCCGGATCGCACAAAAACCCACACGGGGGTGGGGGGTTGGGGGGTTGGTAAATAGGGTTGACAACAGAAGAGGTAGGCAGCGTATCCCTGTGCTTAACCCAATGATCGGGTGGGGTGGATCCGGAGTGGCGGTGCTATCTGTCAGTTAAGGGTACAGTTAGATTGCAATATTTGGCAATCGCAGTGTCCATTTGTGGTAGTCTGTATTAGGTAATTATAGGCTTAAGCTGGTAAATTCCGGGCATTATTGAAATCCCTGCTCTCTGATTGGTTAAAATTCTGGGCATTATCCAATCAGTAATGTCCCAGAATATTTGGCAGCTTGCCAAGTTTTTTAGCCAATCAACTTTCAGTTCTCATTCACAAAGTGTGAAATTTGCTCTTTGGCTGCGTCCTCGCTTGCGGTGGTTACTTACATATATAGCTATATGTAAGTCCCCGCTCATGCTGTGCGCCCACACTCGTGTGCGGGCACACACGCTCAACTACCCGCAATGCCTCCCCCTCCCCCGCACACGCTTACATGCAGGACACCCGGCACTCATGCTTGGAGCACTCTCCAAGCATGAGCGTGCTCAGCACCAGCGGGGACTCAGCCTTAGTCAGGGGAGGTGATTGGACAGAAGGCACCAGCAAGGCACTGATCCCACTACCCTCCCTGCCTACAGAGAGCTCTGCACAGGAGAGTGAGATAAAGGTTTGTCTGTGTTTTGTGGGTGTAAAGGGGGTCAACAGAGTGTTTTATTAGTGTGTCTGCCTTCTGTTGGTGTGTGTTTTGTGGGTGTAGAGGGATCAGCAGAGTCTTGTTGGTGTGTGTCTGCTTTGTGTGTGTGTTTTGTTGGTGTAGAGGGGGAGCTGCAGTATGTGTGTCTTCAGTGTGTGTTTTGTGGGTGGAGAAGGGGTGCAGAGTGTTTTGTTTGTGTGTGTCTGCAGTGTGTGGGTATACAGGGGGCTGCAGTGGGTGTAGAGGGGGGCTCCTGGCGTGTGTTTTGTTGATGTAGAGGTTGCAGAGTCTGATTTGTTGATTTGTGTGTGTGTTTTGTAGGTGCAGAAGGGGATTGCAGTGTGTGTTTTGTGGGTGGAGGAGGGGTGCAGAGTGTTTTGTGCATGTGTGTGCGTCTGCAGTGTGTGTTTTGTGGATGTAGAGCTGGCAGTCTGTTGTTTGTGTGTGTTTGCAATGTGTGTTTTCTGGGCGTAGAGGGGGGCTGCAGTGTGTGTGTCTTCAGTGTGTTTTGTGGATGTAGAGCTGGCAGTCTGTTGGTTTGTGTGTGTCTGCAGTGTGTGTTTTGTGTTTGTAGAGGGGGGCTGCACTGTGTGTGTCTTCAGTGTGTGTTTTGTGTGTGTGTGTGTGTGTGTGTGTGTGTGTGTGTGTGTGTGTGTGTGTGTGTGTGTGTGTGTGTGTGTGTGTGTCTGCAGTGTGTGGGTTTACATGGCGGCTTCAGTGGGTGTAGAGGGGGGCTGCTGGTTGCGTTTTTTATGGATGTAGAGGGGGGAAGCAGTTTGTTTTGTTGATGTGTGTGTCTGCAGTGTGTTTTGTGGGTGCAGAGGGGGGCTGCATTGTGTGTGTGTGTGTGTGTGTTTCTGTGTTTTGTGTGTTTGTGGGTGTAGAGGGGGGGCTGCTGTGTGTGTTTTGTGAGTGTAGAGGGTGGAGAAAGGTTGCAGTGTGTTTTGTGGGTGTAGAGGAGGGGGGCTGCACAGTGTGTAGGGGGGACTGCAGAGTGTGTTTGTGTATATAGAGGGGGAGGTGGGTTGCAGAGTGTGTGTGTGTATAGATGGGGCTGTGTGTATGTACAATTTCCTTTTAATAAACTTGCAGTAAAAGCAAAATAATGTAGACAATCATACTGATAAAAATCAATATGACTACAAAAATGTATCTTTTTTATGAAAAATTAAAAATAAGCCTACATTTAGCCTATAATAGTAATAAACCCCTCAGAACAGGGCATTACTGGCCAATAATGCCCTGTTCTTCGGGGATTATTACCTAATTAAGGGTAAAAAATGCTGAGTGATACACCAGAGGAGACGGCTCAAATGCTATTAGTGTGGAGCCTTGTAGTGGGATAAAATAACTCCCTGGTGTAGTATAGAATCACTTTAATTGTAAAACCTGTTGGACTACTGGCTCTGATTTGTCAGGACTAGGAGATGGCTTTAGTATAGTAATCTCTGTGTCCTGTGCTGTAGTCTGCAAACGGTAGATGAACGGCTTACTGTAGTTCCGTAACACAATTTAGAAGCAAAGTGAACGCCTTGGACAGCATTCACAGAGCTTCTGGCAAGGAGCTTGAAACGCCAGTGTGAGCGTGAGCTCCTGGATAAAGCTGCTCCGTGTTGATACCTTTGCAGGGGAGATATAATGTACAGTAGGTGTTTAGTCGTATTAGGACATTATATCAAATTATATCTTGTGCCACAGACAAGTATAGCTCCCAAATAACGAAAAATATTAAAACATGCAATGTAATAAAAGAACATTGCATGCCTTGAACGCTGATTAAAAAACAGGTGTTATCCGATCATGATCACAAGCAACTCCCTAGTGACGTCATTACGTCACCTGTCTTCTAAGGCCACGTTCAAGGTGGCTGCTACGGACGCTTGCGCCTCCCCCGCGTGCTCATGCAGCCCGGCGATCTGTGCCCTGGCTGCAGGAGTTGGGTCACGGCGTTTGGGGGCGGGGCAAATGTGTCACGGAGCTTGTTTGCTGAACCAGCTCATGTAACGCGACTACCGCCCCCAATATCATTTCGGGTTGTAGCGGCAAAATGTAGGGCGCACATCGCGTAGCAGCCACCCTGAACTCGGCCTTAGTTTGTGTGCTGATAACTTCTGTTAAAGGGCCATTGTTTCAACATACCCCCAAATATCACTTGGCAAATACATCTTGACAATCACGAATGACATGTTGCTTTACACACATAAAAACAGCATACCTGTAAATACATGTTGGGCATGTTTGAATAGTACATTAATGTAAAAACAGACAGCAGGCATATTATACATTCAAACAAAAGGCAATAGTATGCTGCGTATTAAATAGGGGGAGAATAACTTAACGCCAATGCTGGTTATTACACAGCAATTCCGTGTGAACTACAGTAGCATTCAAGTCAATAGATGCTAATGCGAGATCATGGCGTGGCATGCATTTTAGAGCTCAGTGAATCATAGCGATACAATTTCCCTTTTGATCACACACAGTAGTAAATGCTATAATGCTGCAATAGTAAAGGCCTTCAAAAGCCTTCACTCCTCCAACACACATACACACCCCTCCCCCCAACAATCTTACCTTGGGGTGAGAATGTCTCAATGCTGTTCTGTTTCTCTGCCGGTCCAGGGACTCCACAGCTCCCTCTGGAACCATCTTCCGGTGCCGACAGGAGGAAGGAGAGGATTGCAGTGCCTTCTGGTTGCTGTTGCTTCGGGAGCAGGGGAGCCACAGGTTGCTGCTGGGACCGGCCCACAGCACTGGCCCACCAGGGCTAGCCAAAACACCCGATAGGCCAATCCGCCCCTGTTCCCACTTTACGTCGCACTGGTTAAAAACACTGCCACTAATTGCCTGATCATTAATTTCCACAGTAGAGGAGTTGAAGCCTTTAACTCAGCCAGAAATTGATGACCAGGTAATGCCCTGTCCTGAAGGGAATATTGCTATTATAGCTAAATGATGTACAGATGCAGCCATGAGTATTAGAACTCTTGCCTTGGAAATTCTGGGGCAGTCTCACAGTAAAGGCCTCAACATTGCTGCAACATTTCTGTGAGATTCTTAATGGCCCATCGGATTAACACAGCAGGGGTCCCTGCAGTCTCATTCAGTTTGAATAGGACTGCAGGGACCCCCTGCTGTGTTAATCCTATGGGCCACTAAGAATCTCACAGAAATATTGAGGCATTTACTGTGAGACTGCCCCAGAATCTCCCAGAATTTCCCAGGTACAAGTGTTCTAATACTCGTGGCTGCATCTGTATTCAAATATGTATTTAATTTTATTATTTTGACAATCAGCATTTAACATTTCAATAATGTCTTCCTGCTTATACTGTAATGTTAAATGCACTGCATGTTGGACATCTTAAACTACAGTCATGTTAAATCTGATAGTCAGATTATATTCCATGTAAGTGTATGGTGGTTACAAGAGAAATGCTATGAAGGCTCAGTTCCTTCCACCTTTTTCCTGAACTTTGCTATATGTTTATAGATTTAGAGGGTAATTCTATATTGTCTGATGTGGTGATTCAGACAGTATAGAATGACCTCGTCTGTGCTTAGGGTTTCCACATTTAAGTTTTAATAATACGAGATGCCGAAATCTGATATGAAATCTCACCCCTCCACTTCTCCCTCCTCCCTCTATTATACCCCCTCCCCCACCTGCTCACTCTCACCCCATCACTCTTTTACACCCCCTTCTCTCACTCAATCCACCTCTTTAATCCCCCTCCATCACACTCAATCCCCCACTCCTCTCAAACCAAGAATTTTACTTTGGGGAGTGGCAACCAGTGCCGCGCCAATCCCGCAGTCAGATACAGCATTGGGCTCTACTTTCGGGCGGCCTAACTTCTGACACGGACAGGTGTGTGGGGGAGTAGCTTGGAGGGAAGGCTGGGCCGCAATTTAAGAGAGCTTGGAAAAGGCAGCGAACCCAGGCTTGTCAAATACGGACAATTATAAGTCCTGACATCCTTTTTAGAGACAATGGGACAATTCACGAGAAAGATGGACAATGTGTATATACAAGATGTGTTGCAATCCTATCTGGCTGGAATAGTGTTACTCATGCACAGGACTCCTGGAAGTAAGGGTGGAACTGGGCCCATCACCGTTTTGACAGCAATGGAATGGATTATTCCATTGAACACATAACGATGTATAAGCAGATAAAAGTATTAACTATGATTGAATACATTTTGCTGCAAAAGCAAGCAGCTCACCTCAAAGCATCGTATACCATAATTCAAGGTCTTGGCACACCATGAGCGAGTTAGTTAAATATAGAAGCAATTTCGAACACGTTATTCAATAAATAAAATAAATAGCATGTTCGAGTTAGTTAAATATAGAAGCAATTTCGAACACGTTATTCAATAAATAAAATAAATAGCATGTTGTTGTATAGCGCTGCTAGTTTTACGTAGAGCTTTATAGCGACATTTTGCAGGCACTGGTCCCTGCCCCGTGGAGCTTACAATCAATGTTTTTGGTGCCTGAGGTACAGGGAGATAAAGTGACTTGTCCAAGGTCACAAGGAGCCGACACCGGGAATTCAGTTTCCCCTGCTTCAAACCCGGTGCCAGCCAGTGTCTTTACTCACTGAGCCACTCCTTCTCCCAGCCAACATTTAGGTTCAGGAACCATCCTTAGGATCCATCTCAATTTTAGAGATCTCATATAGCACTTTCGTTTCTCATTTCAGTGTAAATCCTACCTTCCTTCTTTTTCATTTTGTGCCTTCCCACAGGTTAGGTGCACAGACTGTGAATTCACCATAGGGGGGCAGAAGGACTAAAGGAATTGGAAAGCTTAATGAAAATCCACCAAAACAGACAGACTCCCTCTGTTTAACAGCAATGCCGTCAAGGATCAAAAGAGGTAGAACAGCTTGGCAGTTGTAACATTGCAGAGTGTTTTATGACAGTGCATTCCCACAAGGTGAATTAAGTTTAGGATTAAAAAGATGTCGTTAATCAGAATTTACTATCTGAACCACCTGAAAACCTTCAGTGATATATTTTTTTTTTCTAAATCCACCCACATCCAGTCTCTTTGATCTCCCCCTCATTAGCAATCTTGGCAGCGGTGACATTGGCATAATCCACCAACTGCATAAATTACACGTGTAATCTAAGCAATGTCTTAATTTTGTCAACGGTTTTCCAGACAGCCAAGGATGCCCTTTATGTACTCTTTTTAATTGTCCCTGCTGGATGCTACTTCAGTGAAATGGTGAGATTTTACATCAGCAACAAATTACAAGTTAAAACCTTTTTTTTTCAGCTGAGGCAACAGTGGTAGAAAGAAACCCTGTATATTATGCTTAAAGGAACGCTGCCGTTTGTATTTGGGGTCCCATGAGCATTGACATGCTGCAGCTATAACCTTTCAATTCTTTATAATGTATTTTGTATAGAAGCCCAAGAACCCTGTTGAATCTCATTAACAATAATAGCTGCTTAGCCACCCATTATGGTCTCTGAATCCCTCAAAGCAGCAATAATTGGAAAACAATCTTCCTTCTGGTTGCTTTTGTTGACCCGAGTCTGACCAGCCTAAAATTGGCAGAGAGACGTCTGCCCTGTTCATGTGTACACAAAAAAATATTCCCTTGTTATATGACAAATCCTTGCCATTGCTTTATGTTAATAATCAAATAATTGTGCCTTGTGGTCTTTGTTCTAACTCAAGCTTTGAAATAAGATTGGATCAGAATTATAAATAAATAGAGCATGAATATATTTGGTCTATATGTATAGATCCACTTGACAACAAAATGGTTAAATTATGTTTTACTTTAGGAAATGGTGATGGGAGGATCTGGAAGTGCACAGAGTTAAAAAGTACCATTGTACTGCAGCATATTCATATTTAAAATGTTTACCGCTGAATATGAACTGCTGATGTAAAGCTGATTTGGTTCAGAATATAAAAATTACTTCTACGTGGAAGCAAATGGGTCTCAACAGAATGTTCACACTCACTATGCATTGCAGATTTACAAGCTTATGTTCATTTGATTTATGGCATTTCGCTGAGGAAAGCAATTTACCTTCTCCATTCAACTGGAAAGTAAGATGACTCAGGGGCCTCATGCTGGTTGGTCAACCAAGAAGTGGTAGGTGAGCCCATTCCCTTTTGGTGGGGGTCAACCAGAATGTCAAATTTAGACTAATGGGGTAATTCTATAAACACCGACACTGGCGTTTGGGCCATTTGTTTCCAAAAATGACTGAACGGCTGCTTCGGTGTATGTAGAATAAGGCCCTAAGGGAGCAGACATATGGCTTACCTATTGCTGCTCTATTCAGTTGCATATCACATGCACAGTGGATTAATTTGAAGAGGGCACAATACAAAGAAATAACCACCCTAGGGGTAGACAAGACACAGGTAGATCGCTTTGTTATTGTGAAGTGCCTTTTCCTCTGGCACAACAATTCTGGGAATAGCAAAATGTGTTTCTGTCGACTGATCACACTGCTTTTGCTTTTCATTTTTTTTCCAGAAAAATCAAGAAGCTTAGATTGCAAATAGCAGATCAATAAATAATACGGGGAGTAGGTGAGCTTAATGATACTTGATCAAATAATACAGCAAAAAGCTGCTCAAAATGAAAATTGGTGTGAGTGAATTGCAGGCTTTTCTGTGGCTGTTTCAGTGATCGGTGCACCCTAGTATTTTTGTATTGTATCATTTGCAATAAATGCCCATTCCACAGCTCGTTGAAATAAGTTAATACATTCATCAGCACTAGTCAAGTTAAGGCATTTAAGTAAGAGTGAGTACATATTTGAAAGCAGCTTTGCAGGTTTCATCAAGCTTAGTTAACCCTAACAGTTTTTGAAAGAACTGGCATGCTGAGGGCTATTATATACAGTATGCCAAATATTAGTGAAATATATTCCTCTGAAAAGTATTTCTCTTCTGCATCTTGATGACGATAAACTAAACAAGGGTTTCTCAAGTTTGATTTATACCCCCTCAGATTTATATATACTAAAAAAAATACAAAAATAAACTAAAGCACTACATTGCTTTATTTAATAGTCTCAGTTTTACTTTCATGTGTGATAAAAAAAAATGTGGTAGTTTTAATTTTTCAAGTATAAATCTGCTCTGCTTCTTTCACTAATGTAATTCCTTTTTTGTAACGAATTCTGCTCTTTGTAGAATAAAACTCCCACATAAGACAGCTTCTAAATATAAGCAAAGTCATCACTGTACACCCACTGCTCAGCAAAATCCCACAGATTTTCAAGCTTTTAATCAGTAATATGTATGTTTAGATTTGTGGAGCTGATTACACCAAACATATAGGGGCTTATTTAAAGGTTGTACTTTCACTGACATTTTTCAGATCCCTATTCAATTATTAACGTTCAGAGATGTTTCAGAGCATGCAGTCTTACACCCCATTGTAAAAAGAAAGTTTCCAAATAAACACACACAATACTTGTATGTGTTTTCTCATTGTACATGTGGAACTGCAGCACTTTGAAGTAATGGTATCGAGCTACTGTACTCTGATATTCATTTTAGGAAGGTCAGATTTAAGATGGATGTGTTCATAATGGTTTCCTTTTCATACTAGTATTGTGAGTGTGAACCAGACAATTGCCCCACTGTATAGTTTAAGATCTGCTTTACTTGGATACAAAGGCAGAGAGAACTTTCTTTAAGAAGGCAATAAAGACAATGAGATCTAAGTATCAAATAGCAAATTCCAGTGCAAAATCATTATTTTGTCGCAGCTTGCGCTAAGATATAGGCTGCACCAGGCAGCATGTATGTATGTATCTTAGTTGTGCCATTTTCAGGTATGTCTGTGTGCACTGCGGCGAGGGATTTATTTCTTGGGAGAAGTTAGGGCGGAGTTACATTTGCATAGTGGCGCAGGTCTATGTATTAGGAAACATTCAGCTTGTGTTACTTTACTTGGTGGTTTTCTGCGTGGATTTTCTCTGTCCCCATAAAGGTTCTGCGCAGCATTGACCTCATTTTATAAAAGGAATATCAGGAATATGTTGCTTTTCTGAATGAAAAAATATTATTTTCTTGGACGCAACTGCGTCAGTGCACATGTACCTTTTGATACATAGGGCCTATTCACAAACAAGTGATAAGTTGTTTAATGGGTGATAAATGCCTTAATAGCTATTCACAAAGCAGGGATAACAGGGCAGTATCGTGCTATAATGGCTTTTTTACACCCCTAAACAGTCAGAGACAAAAACAAACGTCCATTAGGGTTAAAAATAGCAAAACCGCCATTTTTTGTAAGTAACAGCTATTCACAAAGCTGTGATAAGTTTATCGCCCCCTAAAAGCTCACCATAAATTTTCACCAGCTAAAGGCTGCTGCAAAAAAAATATTGAGACATGTATAAAATCATTTTATTTTTCAGCACTGGTATCAATCCTGAGGCCGGCTGGGGTCTCCGGGTGGTTCCGGGTGTGTCCTCGGGTGGTCCCCGCGGGTGTTCGGGGGCCCCACAGGATTCACATCCTTTCCAAAAATTGACTCTGGCACATGGTTTCATACAACCAATCAGATTGGGGATATACATCTCACAATCTGATTGGTTTAAGTAACATTATTTATTTATTTATAAAATGTTTTACCAGGAAGAATACATTGAGAGTTACTTCTCGTTTTCAAGTATGTCCTGGGCATAGAGTTAAAATAACAAATAATACATGGTTACAAATACAGTTACATAAGTGAACAGGGTATACATTATATACAAGACATAGCATGCACAGTTAGAGATAATATATATTATAGACGAATGTAGCAGTTACAGACCAGGTTAAAATGTGAGACAGCTTTGGTTTTGAAAGAAATTAGACTGGTGGTGGCTGTGAGAGTGCCCTGTAGATTGTTCCAGTTTTGGGGTGCACGGTAAGAGAAGGAGGAGTGGCCGGATACTTTGCTGAACCTTGGGACCATGATTAGTCTTTTGGAGTCAGATCTCAAATGATACAGCACCGACAAAGTTTATTGCAGCAAATGCCGCCGGTTCACTGGGATTTACTCCGGCTGGTGCTGAGGAAAGTCAGCACATCAGCCGCATCCAGCCGCGTCCCCTCCGTTCCCCCCCCCCTCCAATCCGCGCGCAATTTAAACATCTTCCCGACCCTCTAGCTGCGCCTGCTGTGCCCCTCTGCTTCCCCGCTCCCCCGCTTACCTCACTTCAAACCTTCAGGGGAGTCGGGGAAGCCGGGGAAGCCGGGGAAGCCGGGCGCTCGCTTGACTGTGACGTCACCGACGTCACGCGAACGAGCCGCTTCCCAACGCTTCTCCACGCTGCCGCCACGCATCCTGCCGAGCGGCATTTGCTCGAATAAACTTTGTCGCTACTGTAAGTGCTGCATGTGGTAGGGGTGAGGAGCTTGTTCAGATAGATGGATAGTTTGCCCAAAAAGTATTTGAAGGCAAGACAGGAAAGATGAACTTTGCGCCTAGACTCAAGTGATGACCAATCTAATTCTTTGAGCATATCGCAGTGATGTGTGTTGTAGTTGCATTGGAGAACAAAACGACAAATTGAATTGTAGAGGGTGTCAAGTTTGCTAAGGTTGGTTTGGGCTGCCGTGCCATATACTATGTCTCCATAGTCAATAATTGGCATTAGCATCTGCTGTGCGATACGCTTTCTGACCAGCAGACTTAGGGAGGATTTGTTTCTGTAATGTAACATGTAATGGCAGCAATCTTGGTTTTGGTGACGTCATCTTAAAGGGAAAGAAAGCACAGCCTTTTTGATTGGCTGGCTTCACTCCCTTTACATGATGTCACTACCAAAAAAAATTGTCACGTGGTTATCCCAGCCAATCAGATGGCATGGGAACCATTTCTCACTCAAATGTGCCGTATAAAAGCCTGCACAGTCTCATTTGAAGGCAAGAAGCTGAGGAGGCCACAAAGCCCCCCAATGGAAGTGTGATCGCTGTACAGATGAAGATGAAGATGACGATAGATGAAGACAAAGAAGAAGAAAGAAGACCCCCAATTGATATACAATTAACAGATGAAGATAAAGAAAGAAGAGAGAAGAAAAGAAAGAAGAAAGGACTTTGGACTTTATCTGAGAACTGTTGCTGTCGAGGATCCTTTTTTTGTTCAAGAGCTTCCTGAGACCCCTGGAATTGGAGGGTGAAGACATCAAAAGGTATGAAAAACCATTGCAGGCTTTTTCATTGTATTTTTTTTTTCATTGTATTTTTTTCATTGCCCATTGATTGCCAATGTATTTATGTATGTACTATACATACATACAGTGACAAGCAATGCATTTTTTAGCAAATGCTTGCTTTTATTTCTTTTAAATGTATTTTGGTTGTTTGATTTAAATATTGCTGCTATTTATTTTGTGTTTCAATTTTTAATTATGGGATGTGTGTTGTGTTTTCAATTGTTTATTTCTGTTTTTTTGGTGTTTGCTTTTTAATTGTGGTTTATTTTTGGTATTTTGCTTTTTAATAATGGTGTTTATTTGGAGTTTCTTTTTTTTATTGATGTTTTTTGGTGTTTTAATGTTTAAATCTGGTGTTTATTTGGTATTTGCTCTATTGATTGCTGGTGATTTTGTTGTGTTTACTTGTTTATTTGGTGATTGTTTTGATTCAATTGGATATTGTTCTTGGTTGTTTATTTTTTTAGGTTGACCATTGACTGCCATAGTGTTAAATCATGCCAATATTATATGGGCATGATGTCCAACTGTGCCAATCAATTGGTTTATTGGCATTTGTAATGTTTTTATTTTTCTATGTAATGTGTTTTATTTTGGGGCTATTTTTTTTTTAGCTTCCCCATTTATTGCTGTAGTGGCAAAGTATGCCCATATTATATGGTCATGCTTTAAAACTGTGCCAATCAATGGGTAGCAGGGGTGGTGTCCCTGGGTAGGGTGCATGGGCATCAGGGGTAGGAAAATTCCTTAATTACTATAGCGGTTACTAAGCTATTACTGATTAAGGGGTTAGGGACCATTAGATTGTATTTTTTATTGACCGGGGATTTAAATAATGGAGAAGATACCGGAACCCTATACAGGGCCTGTAACTCAAGAAGCAGGGCGTCCCCGAGGATGAAATCAATGGGGTTCATCTCAGGAGACCCCTGCTCCTGCACATTATTAATAAAAATGACATTAGAGCAGCTTTATTACTATAGCGGCTAGCCGCTACGGTAACTAATTTTTTTATTTTTTATTTGTGTTTTGATAATAGTGTTTGGAAGCAGGAGGTCTTCTGAGGTGAACCGCGTTGATTTCAGCCTTGGAAACCTCTTACTTCCCTAGATACAGGTCCCGTTATCCCTGTTCAGGATTTAAATTCCACAGTCATGTGATGAGGGAGATTTAAAAGTACAGGGGATATCGGCACCCCATACCGGTGCCAGTATGTCAGATGTAGGGGGTCCCCGAGGCTGAAATCAATGTGGTTCAACTCAGGAGAACCCCTGCTCCCACACACTATTATCAAAATATTTTTTTTTACTGCATGATCGCCTGTAAGACCCGTGCATGGAGACGCCGCATCTCCATGCAGCTCATCCAGGCTGTAATTTTTTTCTATCAGTTATCGCGCTATAGGATTTATAGCGTGATAGCACTGATACAAAAAACAGGTCAGACGATAGTGCATATTTTTTTATCGGCCTTAAAAAAATGGCAAATATTGCTAGTGAATCCTGTTTTGGCTTCATGCTTTAGTGTGCGATAAATGTATGCAGTCAGGCTCTAATGCACTGATTTTATCATTACTTTGTGAATAGGCCCCATAGAGCCCACCATTTTTAGAGTCTTTGAAATCAGATAGGTGATCACACTTTCCACCGACATCACGATGAATAATTTCCATCAAGGAAGTTGCTTACACACTTAGGGGCCTATTGTAGTAGCTTCGATAAAATCACTGCCAAATTGAACGTTTTGGCATGACCTACCTCACGGTCTGACGTTTGTGTTATCACGGTATTGAGAAAGAGTTATCGCAAGTCAGAAACCGTGAGGTAGGAAAATACCATACCTAAAATACAAAAGTGTCTCAGCACTCACTGTCTGGAAAGAAAAAAGCTCTACTACAGGAGTATGACCAAAATATACAATGAGTTTTATGTAAACACAAGGAAAAATAACTTGGAGTTGCACATCACATTGGAAGTAAAGTCTCAGGGAAAGGGTGTGGGAAAAGGGAGACAAGGTGACAACACACAAAACACAAGGGGGAAAAAAACACTATAAGGAGGAGAGTATGAAAGGGGGCCAAGTTATTTTTCCTTGTATTCTATTTTAACAACCATTTGCTAAGGCACTGCCCCTTCATGTCCTGTCACAAGCCCTGGCACACCCCTTTGTGAGCCCTGCCCTCCCTCTTGCACATGTCAGTGCATGAGTGCTCATGAATATTCATGAGCTTCCACTGAGTGACAGAAACAGAGGAAATACATTCCCCATATTTAAAGATGTCGCCAAACTTTGCCGATCAATAGACGGAGAACGAATTGACCAGCAGCTATGCAGTTCTTTAGGTAAGTCAATTTTGCCCACATGAAACTATTGAAGTAAAAAAAAAACTATACATTTTTTTTTTTTTTTAAAAGCCTGAACTGCAGCTTTAACAAAGCTACCAGAATAGGCCCCCTTATTGTTTTAACCTAAAGGAGTTACAAAATTAAAAACATGGCCATCCCTTGAAATGGTGCTTCTTTATAGCATAAGAAAATATAATCTCCCCACTTACATCATGTGCACTAAGATAATAAGGAAATCGGTATTGCACATTTAATGCATAGAACAATGAAACAGATATTCTTTAACTTATGAACTCTTTAAGTGCAAACAACTTCTCATGTTACATTGATCTAAAACAATGTTACCGTAGTAGTGTATTGAGCACAATTAATGGAGACATCATGTACAGTACAATTTATTATAATATAATTCAAGCTAAAAGCTTTCTCTGGATGTATTGTTCGTGATATTAGGAACATTATGCATTACTGTGATATAACTGTGCTTGACAGAGGCTGCTAACCACGGCTCTCATTTAGGGTCTCAAAAAAAAAAAAAAAAAGAACTGCTGTAATTATTTGGAAGAAGGAAAAAAGAAATAGAAAATTTAGTGTGGTATTTCAAAACACCCCTTTATCCGAATATTACACTTTGATTTCCTAAAGGAGTTTAAAGGCCTCAATCTACTGATGTAAACCAAAGGGGCTCCACACCTCTCCTCAGATGCACAGGAAAGTATGTAGAAGAAAAACAAGGGTGATATGGAGGGGGGTCTAATGGTGCGGATAATAAATGTACTTTCATTAAAACGATAGCTTAACGACTCTGCTTTCATAAGTCTCTTATCAATCTCATGTGAGTATACAGTAGCTGTGATGTTGCTGAGTGCCTGGCGCCTCTAATGCCCTTCAAGTGAGCTTCTCTGTATATTGCCGGCAATGATAACTTCAATCCAATGGTTGATGTCCCTTCCGGTTAGACGGTTGATCGTCTTACACAAAAATGATACCCTAGTCATTCGACGGACCTCCTTTCTATTTATTCTTAATCAGGGGGCACAGTACTGCTTTTTAGATGTCAATGAAGATAACATCTTTAGAACAAGTCCTTGAAAACAGATGACTGCTCCATGCACACACTCTTTTCACTGACATCACCATTAATAATTGCCATCAAGTTAAAAAAAGATCTGGACAAATGGGAAGACTACCAGATCTCATGGATCGGGAGAATGATCTCGGTAAAGATGAATATACTCCCCAGATTTTGATATATTTTTTTCCAGACACTCCCGATCCTTGTACCAGGTCCTGAATTGAAAAACATTCAAAATAGACTGTTTAAATTTATTTGGCAGGGCAAGAGGCCTAGGGTCGCTAAATCAGTACTTATGTTATCAAGATCAAGAGGGGGCTTAGGAGTGCCAGATATAACAAAATATTACCAAGCAGCCCAATTAAGGCAAATGGTAGTGTGGAATGCGGACCCGAACCAACACTGCTGGTTAGAAATTGAGTCCCACTACGCTAAAACGCCTTCTCTGCCAGCTTGTCTGTGGAGTATGGATAGAGGTGACATGCTGGCGCACAAATTTGAGTTAGGTGCAATGAGGCATACTTGGGAAGTCTAGCTAAAATGTATAACCAAATTTAAGCTCTCAGATACAGGTTCGCAGCTCACTCCGATTCTCAACAATCCTAAATTCCCCCCGGGATGTGAACCTAAACAATTTGACCAATTCACATCGAAAGGGATCAGAGCGATCGCCGACTTATTGAGCAATGGAAGGCTGCTGAGCTTTCAAGACTTACGCACCAAATACGAAGCACCAGAATTGGGAGCCTTCAAATATCTCCAAATTAGGCATTTCCTACAAAAACTGTCCCCAAAATTAGAATTTCCCCCTCTCACAAACTTTGAGATGTTGTGCCAAGTCGCCACTCATCAAAAAGGTCTAATAACAAAAATCTACGCTGGAATGGAGATACCAGCGGCCCCCCACACACATGAATACATGCTCAAATGGGCAGCGGAATTGAATACAGTTATAGACAGAGAGGATTGGGAAGACATATGGGACGCTGCGTCAGGAACTTCCATATGTACTACAACGAAGGAAAATATTTATAAGATTCTGTATCATTGGTACCTGACTCCAGTGAGACTAAAGCAAATCTACCCCCTGGCTTCTGAGCTGTGTTGGAGAGGCTGCGGACAAAGGGGAGACATGGCCCACATTTGGTGGACATGATAGGATCAAAATCCTCCACCAAAGAGAAGTACACTGGATCTTTACTCTTAACACACTGCAGCCCAATGGTCTGAATGTTGATTGGGATCTAAGATGTTTTTTATGATTGCATTTTTCCAAGTTCATTTATATACTGTGTATTTATGCACCTTATATTGTTTATTATGTCATGAATATCTCTGCTCTCCTTGGCCCTCCCTTTTCTCCCCTCACCTCCCCCCTCCCCTTCCCTCCTCTCCCCCCCCCCCTTTTTTCCCCTTTTCCCTCCCCAGGGATTCGTGACTCATTAGAAGTCTTATGTAAAAGAGTTCCATACAATTTTAAGAGTACAAATATTCAAAGACTGTGTTTCATGGGACCCATTCAATGTTGCAACGTTTATTAACCCTTTATATGTTTTTAACTATGTTTTCAGCAATGAGTACCATCCAGAGATTTCTTGAATTGGTTCCTTGAATGTAATATAGGAACAATAGAAAACTCTTTGTCATATTTAGCTCATGTGGCCATTATATGTCAATTATGTGATCACTGAGACAGACTTGTTCTCTCTGGAGGTTCACAGCTGAAACAGTTTTAATTAAGTCCCTGTTCGCGGGGTTTGTACTTTAAATGTGGGGCACTCTCCTCACTCTCAGACGAAGCGCCAGCAGAGCGTGAAACGCATAGAGGAGGAGGCTGTGCTGCAGCCTGCTATTTCATCTGTGTGTGTTCAATAAAACTACTGTGTTCAAACCTTGGATTCAACGTAATTTGGCTGTTTGCTGTCGCACCGGATTCTCCCCTTCAATACTGATCATGAGTACTGAACCTATGTAAAAGGTTTTCGGGGCCAAGTTCTGAAAAGAGAACGTAGCGGTCGCAGCTGGAACTACACGCCGAAAAGAGTACCAGGACATTTGGTTCTATCTCCAAGTCAAGGAATTTTGGCATCTCTGGAAGAGATACAGTGGTGGTGTCATGAACTTCATGCCGATTTGAGATCCAGGACTTTGCGGGCTAAGTTTCTTGTCAACCTAAAGACTTTGTTTTATGGACTATTTAATCTAGGAAAGTTTAGTTTTGTAGGAATAAATGAAAAATTGTTTTACCTCGTTGTTTTGCTCAATGTTATGATCCCGGTTAAAAAGGTGTAAACGCGTGGTCTCCCGTGACAACGACTCATTCCAATCAGGGGTACTGGGATCTCCTTCTTTGTTTGAAACTTCAGCAGTTTCACTGCACCCACCGTGTCTTTTTCGCAGTTGCTGTCAGGAATATTCAGGGTAATAGAGACCTGTTTGTTCGGTGCGTACCGAGTTTAGGCACCTCCACCATCCTAGGGGTGTTTTGTTGGTCTGTCTCATTTCGGGGCCTACATAAGAGATATCTTCTTCCTCATCCATATCCTGGTAGGACCGGAAGGGACACTCTTACTTGTGGTCAGGTTCAGGTGTGTCCCATTTCGGGGCCTACATAAGATATATCTTCTTCCTCATCCATATCCTGGTAGGACCGGAAGGGACACTCTTACTTGTGGTCAGGTTCAGAATAGGAACACCCCATATTGCCCTCCATTTTGGCATATCAGGTGTATTTTTCCCCCTTACTTCTGGAGGCGCAATTGCAGCGATTTCCTCTGTATAAGCTAGAACCCCAGCTGGAAGTCCTACAGGTGAGCAGACTTTGCTTGCAAAGTCTGTAGCTCTCACAAATGTCCCTGTAGACTTTTTCTTCTTCTTTACTTTGGTAGATTCTGATAAATCAGAAGCACTGTGCACACATTCTTTCTCATCAGTGATACTGGATGTACACTCGCTAAGAAAAACTTCTGCATTTTCCTTGTGAACACCACACATTACCTGCTTTATTTGGAGTTGCTGGGCTCATTGAAAGCAATATTCCTCTGCTGCTGCCCTTTTCCCAAGGCCACATAGGCATCCTCCTCATAATCAGAATAAGGCCTGAAGGGACACTGTTCTGTGTGGCCAAGCTCTTTACACCAGGAACACATCTTCTTCTCCATTCTTGCAGAGTCTGTACTTAACTTTAGCTGGGTGGCCATTTAAAAAACCCAGATTTGTTTTTCTTCACAAATGGTGGGGTAGACTCTGGTCACAGCATCAGTACCTTTTGTGGGTCACCGTCTGTCGCAGTCCCCATAGGCAGTCTCCGGGGCCCCTTTGAAATTCAAGGACCACTTCTCATCCCACTTCATACACCATATGTAGGAGACATGTGGAGAGGTATGACCATGGAGACAGATTTGGGGGACATTAAACTATGGCTTTTTTCAGCCCATCACTTTAAACAATGCTGTAACCACAAAAATAAACAGCAAGCCCTGGTAAGGGCTATCTCACTTCACCAGTCCATAGCTGCAGGGCTGGGAGGATACACCTCTTACCAACCTATGACCCCAACGCCTAAAGAGGTACCTGCAAAGAGGGGCTCTTTGTGTCAGGGGCTCTTTGTCAGTTCCCAGTTGTCTAACTGCAATTAACCAGCTCCCTACTGGATTCCTCAGACCACTTCAGGCTTATATTGAAGCCTTATTTAAACAGGGACAAGTCCCTGTTACAGACACCCAGATTTTGCTACAGACAGAATGGACCGTCATCATCAAGAAGCAGCAATGTGACTGGGCAGATTTGATAGAACATTTTTGTTTTTCTATGTCCATTTTTTAAACTGTCCAGTCACAGTGCTGCTTTTTGTGATTATATATATTTCAATCTATTTTTATTTTTGACATGGAACTTTTTTTTTCACCCTTATAATTTATTGGGAGGAATACCGTTTTGTTACTTTTATTATCTTCAATAACCATGGTATTGACTTTATTTATTTAACAAGAACATATGAAGTAATTATGATCCTATTTCTAACTCATATTACCAGTAAAATGGAAAAAAAATTAGGAATAAACCTCCAAGTCTGGTGCTGGATCAATAGCAATAATATAATGAATATGTCATGTAATGGGCATGATCTTGAATCCTTCGTATGTGTTGGTGTATAGGGGTAGTAGATACTTGATGGCTTGCAAATGTCTTTAGTGTGTCTTTAATTAGACTCAGCCAGGGTGGGGGGCTAGTAAGCTATTTGCAGTCCAAAGCATCTATGGAAACACTGCTGCAAAGTATCCCACAGAATACTCACGGAATCCTTGGTAGCAACCCTCACCGCACACCGTGTCCCACAGTTCTATGATCAGCTGGTCGGTATCGACGATGATTTCTCCGTGTCCGCCTGTTGCTGCTGATGAATGCCAGAACGTCCCCGTAGACCGCCGACACTGCGTGCTCCAGCCGATGAGTAATGGAAGGAAAAAGTCGTAATAGCGGTCACTGCTCTCCGAATCAGGATATAACCAAGCGCAGTAAAATCAGGTAATTATTTATTCATCCCAGTAGGAAAAAAGACATACACAGAGTGTATAACTCTGGTATAACTCTGCCGCGTCTACGGAGACGAAACGCGTCAGAGTTATACACTCTGTGTATGTCTTTTTTCCTACTTGGATGAATAAATAATTACCTGATTTTACTGCGCTTGGTTATATCCTGATTCGGAGAACAGTGACCGCTATTACGACTTTTTCCTTTCATATTACCAGTAGGTACATTATACAATTCAGAAAAGAACATCAGCCTATTTTGATTATATATTTCATGACACAAACAAGAGATCATGACTTGGTTAGCCAGCTCATTGACTCACTGGTATGAACAAGCGCATAATATAATGGATAATAGAGTGGATGCGAATAAGTAAACAGAGAAAGAAGCTGGGTGAGCTCAACACATAAGTATGCTAAATTCTGATAATGTGACCACAAAGTAGCCATACTGCCATTGTGCTTAGATTCATAATATTCATAGCAACATAAAAATGATAATGATGCATCTTACACAGCAATATGTTTCAGTATAGTACAGGCACAGTAAAATCCTACACTGCAATGAGATGCAGTTAAAAGGTTAAGAAAGAAACTCTAAGGACCAGCTATAAAACAAGATGCATGGAGAAGAAATACAATTGCTTTTCTAAGTAGTCACCCTCCTTTGGTTATGGAATGGTTTAGCCCAGGCCTGCACAACATGCGGCCCGCCGGCACTCACTGTGCGGCCCACGGCGGCAGCTTTCCCCCTCCTCCTCCTCCCTCCCCCGAGTCCGCTCTCCCTCCCCCGAGTCCGCTCTCCCTCTCCGCCGAGTCCGCTCTCCCTCTCCGCCACCCTCCGCGAGCCGAGACCGCTCCCCCCCCGAGCCGAGCGAGCGAGCCAGCTCTCCCTCTCCCCCCCACGAGCCGAGCCAGCCAGCCCAGCCCAGCCCAGCCCAGCCCGCTCTCAAGACTGCACACTCTAGCAGTGCGGCACTTCCGGTGCCCACTGCTTGCAAGCGTGCCCAGTCCTGCCTGCTCTCCGCCGTGATCTGTGGTGCAGGGGGTGAGGGGAGGTGCAGGGGGTGAGTTGCAGGGAAGTGATGTGATGTGCAGGGGTAATGTGAGGTGCAGGGGGGTGATGTGAGGTGCAGGGGGGTGATGTGTGGTGACGGGGGTGAGGTGAGGTGCAGGGGGTTGATGTGAGGTGTAAGGGGGTGATGTGAGGTGCAGGGGGGATGTGAGATGCAGGGGGGGTAGAATGTGTGTGGTCTGCAGGGGGGTATTGTGTGTGATGTGGAGGGGGAGTATTGTGTGTGATGTGGAGGGTGAGTATTGTGTGTGATGTGGAGGGTGAGTATTGTGTGTGATGTGGAGGGTGAGTATTGTGTGTGATGTGGAGGGTGAGTATTGTGTATGGGTGAGGGGGGGTGATGGGGGTGTGAGAGATGGGGAGTCACAAACGTTGATGATGAGGGGTGCAGGGGGAGATATATGAAGATGATGAGGAGTGCTGGGGGAGATATGAAGATGATGAGGGGTGCTGGGGGGGATATGAGGATGAGGGGTGCTGGGGGAGATATGATGATGTTGATGAGGGGTGATGGGGAGATATACACTGGCGACACACTTTATTCGAGCTCGGCTAGTCCCACGAATTCGGGTATACCCGGGTGTATTGAGGTTTGTGACTGTTTTCTGCCCGAGTGCATTGAGTTATTTTCCGGCAGGGATTGAAGCATTTTATTCCCGTTGGCTGCAATACTGCACAGTACATATATATATACTGAATTACAATTCATAAATTTATGCCATCTGGTAGACACGCGAAGCATTGCAGCCTATTAAATCCTAATCATTATCATTTAACAGATTAGCCGCCCATCAGCCAGGCATGAACCCAGGCTGGGAAGGCAAATGCAACGGGGCTTGTCAGAGGTGAGGAGCGGCGCATTCCAGGTATCTGCCAGGTACATACCGGGTATTTGCTCGAATAAAGTGTGTCGGTGCAGTATATAAGGATGAGGGTTGCTGGGGAAGATATGAAGATGATGAGGGGTTCTGGGAGAGATTGAGGGGTGCTGGAAATATGAGGATGATAATGAGAGGTGCTGGGGGTGAGATGATGATGATGATGAGACACTGCACATCTCAACACATTACTATTGCTGTGATGCCACCTTTACTTTTTATATTTACTGTAACCTTACTTATTTTCAAATTATGCACTTCCTTCCACCAGCCTCATCATGTCTCTAACTCTATTCATATTTCGCCATCTCTCCTTACTTCACCACTTCTCAGTTCACATGAACTCCTCTCTTACCTGCGCCCTCTGTCACCACACAGTTATGCCGCCTGCACTAAAACACACCCCTACAAATCATCCTCACACATTCTCTTTCTGTCCATGCTTCTCCTCCTTGCTTCTGGGGATATCTCTCCCAATCCTGGTCCCTGCCTTATTTCTACTTGCTCTCGTCCTCGCCTTCCACATGCAACTTCTACTCCTTCTGGTGTCAACCCCTCTAACCTCATACCCATCCCCTGCCACCCTCCCTCCTCTCTCCCTTTCTCCTGTGCCCTTTGGAATGCTCGCTCCCTCTCTAACAAGTTCCTCTCTGTGCATGACTTCTTTCTCTCTCACTCCCTGCTTCTCTTTGCTGTAACTGAGACCTGGCTCACTCAGTCTGACTCTGCTCTGGAAGCTGCCCTCTCCTATGGTGGCCTTTCCTTCTCCCACACTCCACGCCCTGCTGGCAGGGGTGGAGGCGTGGGGCTCCTGCTCTCCTCTCTCTGCCGTTACAGAACAGTTTCTATTCCCCCCTCTCTTGCTTTTCCCTCCTTCGAGGCTCACACAGTCCAGATCTTCTCTCCTCTCCCGGTCCATGTGGCGGTCATTTATCGCCCACCTTCCTCTACTCATCCCCCTTCTGCCTTTCTCTCTCACTTTGAATCCTGGCTCTCTTTCTTTCTCTCCTCAGACTCCCCTGTTCTTCTCCTTGGGGACTTCAACTGCCACATTGATGACCCCTCTCTCCCTTGGGCTTCCCGCTTTCTTTCTCTAACCTCTTCTTTTGGCCTTCAACAGTGGACTGCAGCCAGCACCCACAAGGATGGCCACTACTTAGACCTGGTTTTCACTAAAAACTTCTCTCTCTCCGACTTCTCCATTTCCCCTTTTCCTCTCTCCGACCATCACCTCATCTCATTTTCTCTCTCTCGCTTCTCTCCATCTCCATCTCGCCCTCGTTTTTGCAGAAACCTGCGCTCTATTAACCTACTGCACCGACACACTTTATTCGAGCAAATACCCGGTATGTACCTGGCAGATACCTGGAATGCGCCACTCCTCACCTCTAACAAGCCCCGTTGCATTTGCCTTCCCAGCCTGGGTTCATGCCTGGCTGATGGGCGGCTGATCTGTTAAATGATAATGATTAGAATTTAATAGGCTGCAATGCTTCGCGTGTCTACCAGATGGCATAAATTCATGAATTGTAATGCAGTATATATATATATACTGTGCAGTATTGCAGCCAGCGGGAATAAAAGGCTTCAATCCCTGCTTGGAAAATAACTCAATGCACTCGGGCAGAAAACAGTCACAAACCTCAATACACCCGGGTATACCCGAATTCGTGGGACTAGCCAAGCTCGAATAAAGTGTGTCGCCAGTGTACCAGCTCTTGATTCCACTTTACGCTCCTCCCTCTCCTCTCTCAGTTCTGTTTCAGACCCTGACAACCTGGTCAGGAACTACAACTCTGCCTTATCTTCCTCTCTTGATCTTCATGCCCCACTTTCTCTCTGCCGTCCTCGCCCTTCTAACCCCAGACCCTGGCTAAACTCCCACACACGCATGCTGCGTTCCTCCATTCGTTCCTCTGAACGCCTCTGGAGGAAATCTCATACGCTCGCAGACTTCATTCACTACAAATTTATGCTATCCTGTTTCAACTCTGCCCTCTTTCAGGCTAAACAAACCTACTTTTCATCACTAATCAACACACACAAGTCTAACCCACGCCGTCTCTTTTCTGTCTTTGACTCTCTACTCAGACAACCCTCAGCTGCCTCCTCTTCTTCCTCCATCTCACCTCAGGACTTTGCTGACTTTTTTAAGAAAAAGGTGGAGTCCATACGGCAGAACATCCCATCTGTTACCTCCTCCCATCCCACAATGCTTCCCAACTCTCCTCCTGTCTTTCTTGACTCTTTTTCTGCTATCTCGGAGGAGGATGTATCACTGCTGATCTCCTCTTCTCCCTCTACCACTTGCCCTCTTGATCCCATTCCCTCCCATCTCCTAAAACCTCTTGCTCCTTCTATAATCCCTATGCTCACACAGATCTTTAACTCTTCCCTCTACTCTGGTACCTTTCCTTCATCCTTCAAGCATGCAACCGTTATACCATTACTCAAAAACAGCAAGCTTGACCCTACCTGTCCTTCTAACTATCGACCTGTCTCCCTCCTGCCTTTTGCCTCCAAACTCCTTGAACGTCTTGTATTCTCTCGATTGCTACACTTTCTCAACACCTATTCTGTACTAGACCCTCTACAATCTGGCTTCCGCACTGCTCACTCTACTGAAACAGCCCTCACTAAAATAACTGACGACCTCCACGCTGCCAAAGACAGAGGTCATTACACTCTGCTCATATTACTCGACCTCTCTGCAGCATTCGACACCGTGGACCACCCTCTTCTCCTTCACATTCTCCATACTCTTGGTATTCAGAACAAAGCTCTATCCTGGATCTCATCCTACCTCTCCCATCGTACTTTCAGTGTCTCTTCTGCTAACACCTCCTCCTCCTCTATTGATCTCTCTGTGGGGGTACCCCAGGGCTCTGTCCTGGGACCCCTTCTCTTTTCTCTCTACACACTCTCTCTAGGTGACCTAATCACATCTTTTGGGTTTAAATATCACCGACGACACACAAATTTACCTTTCAACCCCTGACCTTACACCTGCTATACAGACCAAAGTTTCTGAATGCCTCTCTGGAATATCATCCTGGATGGCCATCCGCCGACTGAAACTTAACATGGCAAAAACAGAGTTCCTTATACTACCTCCCAAACCTGGCCCTACTACATCCTTCCACATTGCTATTGGAAATACGATCATTCACCCAGTAGCCCAAGCACGCTGCCTAGGGGTCACACTTGATTCCTCTCTCTCATTCTCCTCTCATATTCAAAACGTTTCTAAAACTTGTCGCTTTTTCCTCCGCAATATCACAAAGATACGCCCTTTCCTCTGTTACTCAACTGCTAAAACTCTAACTCAGGCCCTCATTCTCTCACGTCTCGATTACTGCAACCTCCTGCTGTCCGGCCTTCCTACCTCTCACCTGTCTCCCCTACAATCTATCCTAAACACTGCTGCCAGAATCACTCTACTCTTTCCTAAATCTGTCTCCGCATCTCCCCTCCTGAAATCCCTCTCCTGGCTTCCGATTAAATCGCGTATCTCACACTCAATTCTACTGCTCACTTTTAAAGCTTTATATTCTTCTGCCCCTCATTACATCTCAGCCCTAATTTCTCGCTATGCACCATCACGACTCTTGCGTTCTTCTCAAGGATGTCTTCTTTCTACCCCCTTTGTATCTAAAGCTCTCTCCCGCCTTAAACCTTTCTCACTTTCTGCCCCACACCTCTGGAATGCCCTTCCCCTCAATACCCGACTAGCCCCCTCGCTATCCACCTTTAAGATCCACCTTAAGACACATCTGCTTAAAGAAGCATATGAGTAGCACTGGATAATCATGGACACATGACACAAAGCTTGGCCCCCTGCAGACGCACTTACTAGTATTCCCTCCTACTGTCTCTGTACGTTCTCCCTACCTACCAATTAGATTGTAAGCTCCTCGGAGCAGGGACTCCTTCCTTAATGTTACTTTTACAGTATGTCTGAAGCACTTATTCCCATGATCTGTTATTTATATTTGTTATTTATATGACATGTATTACTACTGTGAAGCGCTATGATTTTATGGCGCTATACAAATAAAGACATACATACATGATGATGATGATGATGATGATGATGATGATGATGATGATGATGATGATGATGATGATGATGATGATGATGATGATGATGATGATGATGATGATGATGATGATGATGATGATGATGATGACGATGATGATGATTTTACCCGTGCGGCCCGAATCTGTATTCCTTGGAGCAGTTCGGCCCTTCTCACTTGGCAAGTTGTGCAGGCCTGGTTTAGCCCAAAGAGATCATTGAGCTGTAAAGACTGTAGATCCAGATATTTCCAGAGCACATACTGTATAGGAAAGGTGCATAGTGCGAGATGGGGTACACATGGCGATTTCTAGTAAATCAGCTCAGTTTGCTAAGCTTGACAAATGATTCTCTGGATTTCTGAAAGACAATTATGGCCCATTCATTTTTAAACAACAGCACCCAACACTTTTATCTACTGATATACATTACGTCATTACTGTTTGTATGGCTGGGTTTAACCTGCAAGACATGTACTCTTAGGGGTCTATGCACTAAGCAGCAGAAAATTGCATTCGCCAGGGGTTTGAATTCGCCATGTTTTTGGCGTGTTGCCCTCGCAGGAAGGGCCGAATCCCTGGCGAATCAATGCGCCACCACCATTTAACAAGATGGTGAGTAACCGGTGGCGAGACAGTCTGTCTGGCGAGAAGCTGTCCCCTGCCGAGATGTGTCTGCAGCAGAGAGAGATCCGCCGCTCTCTAGGCGCAAACATCGGCACATTAAAAATTCTTTTAAATTCAATTGTATTCATAGTGTACATGTGCAGGGGGTCTCCGGAGCTGAACCGCATTGGTTTCAGGTCCGGGGACCCCCTGCTTCCCGAGATACAGGCCCCTTTATGATTGTATGCATCATGTATACAATGTAAATTCAATGTTTTGATTGGCATTTGATGGTTTTTGTTTGGAAGATGAGATTTGATTTTTTAAGGAAATAGGATTTTATTTTACTGTGGCTGATATGAAGAAGTGGTATTTTTATTAGAGCATGTTTTTGATAACCCTTAAACATTTCTTTGTATATTGGTTCATCATGTGTGTGTATATACTGTATATATACACTGTATACAATATATATATATATATATATATATATATATACACTGGCGACACACTTAATCGCACTACGGCCAGATCCGCAAGCCGGGAGATTTCCCGGCTTGCTAGTGGCCGCCCCTCGGCGTGCCGCGCGTCACCGACGCGCGGTCACGCGTCATCGGGAGCCTGCGCCCCCTGCACGCGCGTCCAGGGCTCCCCGAGGGAGCCCTGGTGTCCCGCGATGTGGGGGACGGCGGCAGGGGGTTCCGGGGGACCCGGCGGACCCAGAACCGGTAGGGAGAGCGCCCCGATCGGAGGGCGCTCTTCCGCTGCTTCGGCGCGCGCCCGTCACCCTCCGGCGCGCGCCAGGCTACTGCTGCGTCCGAGAACGGGCAAATGCTCGAATAAACTCGGCCGCAGCAGTATATATATATATGCAAATATAACTGTATGCTCATCTGCATGTCTTAGGCAGGTCTGCAACCCCGCCTTTCCCCATTATCACCCAGCATACAGCACTTCCACTGCAGCAAGGGATTCTGGGAAATGACATGCAAATGCACATTGTCACTTTTTGCCTCAATAACCATTTTTAACATGGTTCCCTATAGGCTTAAGCTTGCTGCATGGTCACAGCTTTGAGCACAGCCAGGGTTAAGGTGCATACCCAGAAAACCACCCACAGACAGCCGTTTCGACCTTGATGGGTCTCATCAGTGTGGGGTTGATTTGCTCAAATGTCAGCAAGCCAACCTTACACTGATGATACCCATCAAGGTTGAAACATGTCTGTGAGTGGGTTAACTGACTTTGCATCTCCCAAGTCCTTGCTTAAAATCTGTGTTTAAAGCAGCATGCATTGGCTAAGGGTTGCTCATGTAATGTGAGCATGAGATAAAAAGTGGCACTGTGTGCTCATTTGCATGTCATTTCCCAGAATCCCTTGCTGCAGTGGAAGTGCTGTTTGCTGGGTGATAATGGTGAAAGACAGGGTTGCAGACCTGTCTAAGACATGCAAATGAATATACAGGAATATTTACAGTTACATACATATACATATACATATATATATGTGTGTGTGTGTATATATAGTTGCATAATGAAGCCACTGTACAAATGAATGGATGAAGGGTGGGTATCGGGCCAGGGTGGCTTAACCCCTTAATTACCTTTGCGGTTATTATCCGATAAAGTGATTAAGGGGTTAATTGATATCAGAATGTAATGGCAATGTATTGGCTATGTATTTTGTTGGCAACAGAGGACACGGATATTGCTGGCGAGGGAGCTTCTTATTGATGAGGTCAGTAGAACTTTATTTATTTTATTATGCTACTTAAGGTGTTTAATAATGGGCAAATAATCTATTATCCCTATCTGGATAATAGTTATTTTGCACATTATTGTACTGTATGTGTTGTGGGGGGGGGGGTGGGGGGTGATTGATGTATTTAATGTATAGGACATGTTTATTTTTTTACATACAGGGTTGTTTCCTCAGGTCTGCGGGGGACCTATGGAGACCACCTGCGGTCTCCTCGGGCTTCTCACGGGTACCAGGCTGCCGGGTCCCGGGGAAGAACCGGTGGCCCCACATCTGTGGGGGCACTGTGGACCCGTAGGGACCACCCGTGGGTCCCCAGCCCCCCTTGGAACCACCCGAGGCCCCTCAGACACCTGTGGGTCTGACCTTGGGGCTCCCAGACAGCCGCGGGCCTATCTGTGTGGACCCCATTGGGGCCCACGGTGACCCACGGAGACCACCTGGTGGACCATGGCGCCTGGCGGGGACTACCTGCAGGCCTCCAGACCCTGTTTCAAACATGGTGCTGGGCTACTGTAGGTCTGTGAGGTGACCCGTCAGGCCCACTGGGGACTGCCGTGGGCCTGGGGTAATGACGCTGTATGTAAAATAATAAATCATGTATTTATGGGGGGGCACAGGGGGTGCGTTATGTATTTAATAAATATAATGATGTTTATTGTGGGGCTGTGTATTGTTTTTATTGTGGGTACTGGGTGTGGGGGAAGGGAGTATTGGCCCCAAGGGTATTTGGGTAGGCCTCCCAGCTGGGTATTGGGTGAGTGAGGGTGGTTAGGAATCACGGGGTGGGGGGTAGTGGGGGAGGGTATGTAGGCCTCCCTAGTGGTGGGTGAGGGTGGGTTAACCCCTTAATGACTGTAGCGGTTAATAACCGCTATGGTGATTAAGGGGTTAGGGGACATTACATTGGCTGTTTTTATTCTTGTTTATGTTTTGCAGCATTGGCGGGGGCATGGACGGTGATGAAGATGAGGATGGCCTTCATCATGGCAGCCGGACAAGGGTGAGTGCAATATGTATTTATTGTATTTATTGTATTTATTGTTCTTCATGTATTTTAAATGGGCAAATGCACTATTATCCATTTGTGGATAATAGTTATTGTGCCCATTACTATACTGTATGTGTTAGGGGGGGGAGGGTTATTTCTTTATAAGTATGTATGTGTTTTGATATTAATTTGGGGGGGCACAGAATTGGTACTGCAGACCCGCGGGTAACACCAGAGGGCCCCTGCCGGCCTATAGTATAATTGATGTGCATATATGTGTATGTTAGGGGGGTATAGGGGTTGTTGGTGTAATATATATATACAGTGGTTGACAAATCACCAAAAAATCTACTCGCCACACAAAAAAATCTACTCGCCACCTAGTACCAAACGTGTGCTGCTTGGGCCAATATTTACTCGCCCGGGGGTTAAATCCACTCGCCCGGGGCGAGCAAATGTATAGGTTTGTCGAACACTGTATATATATATATATATATATATATATATATATATATATATATATTTATTTATTTATTTAGCGTGGGGCTGTTGTGTGTGTGTATATAGATGAGCATACAGTTGTATTTACATTTATATATATATTTATTTATTTATTTATTTCGCGTGGGGCTGTTGTGTGTGTGTATTGTTTTTATTGTGGGTAGCGGGGGTGGCTGAAGTGGGTATTAGCCCCAACGTTGGTTGTTTAGGGCTTGCGGGTGGGTAGCGGGAGGGCTGGTTAACCCCTCCATTGCCTTAGCGGTTAGCCGCTAAGGTAATGAAGTGGCCTTTAAATGCATTTTTCCTGCCTCGGATGCATGCCGGGGGGCTCCGGTGCTGGTATTAATGGTATCAGCTCCAAAGACCTCCGACATAAACCCCAGGCAGGAAAAAAGTCTGAGTTTTTCTAAGTGCCGTTCCGCCGCTTATCCCAGCCTCTCCCCAGCAACTTGTCAACTTTTTGGGGCGAGACGGATTGCCGTGAAAATCTCAATTCTAGAGTGGCGCAAAGCTACTCGCCACTACTAGAATTGAGCGGGTTTGAAGACATGGCTAGTTTTGGCGCAAAATGCCTTTTCGCCGCGCCGATGGCGGAAAAAAAAAACGCCAAAAAAAGTGGCGCTTTTTTGCTTTTCGACAAGTTTTCGCCCCTTACTGAATCGAGGTGTGCCTTTTTGGCGCAAAACGGGCGAAAAGTGCCTTTGCGCCGCTTACTGCATGAGGCCCTTAATGTGAGATGGTTAAATGCAGTTGAAATTGTAAGATATTCCACCCGTTCCTACAACTCCGATCTAACTGGACCAATATTGTTGACAGTTTTCATTGTATGTATGTATGTATGTATGTGATGGGGGCTATGCACTAAGCCCCGTAAAGTGGCTTTAAGAGCGGAAAGTGCTTTGCGAACATGATATTCTGCTCAGCGCGATTCACAGAGCAGCGCTAACAGGCACTTTCCGGTCTTAAACTGCCTTTTTCCCTGAAATTTTTCTAAGTCCCAACAAACCCATACGATCAGCTAAATAAGCAGATTTCTGCCCTTCTGCAGGATTCTCTAAGCTACAGTAAGCTAAGAGACCGTTCTTTAATAACCCGCCGAACAAAACACGCCAGCCCAAGGCAGGCGGAACATTTTTGCAGGCACACCATCCATACAACAGGCCGGCGGGTGTCCCCGGCTGACCCCGTGGGGGTCCCCGAGGGAGGCCGGGGGTCCCGCGGGTTTCCCTGGCTCACCAAGTGGGGGTCCCTGCGGGAGTCCGGGGGCCCCGCGACCTTCCCGGTGTCCCCGTGGGAGTCCAGGGGTACCCGCGGACCTGCGGTTCCAATGTTATGCCTCCAAAAAAATAAACAATATTTCTAACTAAATATACCC